>NC_053023.1:580809063-581082266 GCF_003073215.2 Triticum urartu | reverse complement strand
ATCCAGCTGTATCCATCCTTTAACACATAACCAAGAAACCTTCGGAAATCATTTACCTCAACCTTCGAAAAGCATCCATTATACGAGTTATGGCAATACTCCTGAACTCCCACCTAAGTACTGGGTGGCGTCGAGGTTATCTCACCAACAACTGCATAAAGGAGATTTTCGATGTCGGCGAACTCAGGTATTCCATAACTGCAACGATAAAATTGTGACGACAACACCTCGGAGCTCAACTCCCCGGGACACTGCCACAACCCCTAAATGTCAGGAGGCACCAAGAACAATGTTCTCGTCACAAAACCATTGGAACGATTCCAAGATACCCGCATGATCCTAAGAAAATCATGAAATTTGAGAAGAGAAGAGTCAAAACTCTACGTCAGGAGGCCTCACCAGAGCGACGAAGTGACTGAGGAGTAAAAAGATCCTACTCTCCGATATATATAATCATATAAGACTCAAAACATTTTTCTAGACTCAACAACGCCAGTGATTCGATCAAGCAGGGGGCTCCTAAGTCAGGGAAGGCTCTGATTACCAACTTGTAACACCCACGATGTGGCTATATCTCCCACGTGTCGGAGCACGACTTAGAGGCACAACCGCATAGTAGGCATGTCGCAAGAGGGGTAATGTTTACACACCCCATGTACTGAATAAGAAAGGGATAAAGAGTTGGCTTACAATCGCCACTTCACACAATACATAATTATAGCAATACATCAACCAGATACAAACAAGGTCCGACTATGGAACCAAAAATAAAGACAACCCCAAATGCAAAAGATCCCCGATCACCCCAACTGGGCTCCACTACTGATCGTCCGGAAGGAAACATAGGAACGCCCCGAATCCTTGTCGAACTCCCACTTGAGTTCGGTAGCGTCCCCTGCACTGGCATCATCGGCACCTGCATCTGGTTTTGGAAGTAATTTGTGAGTCACGGGGACTCAGCAATCTCACACCCTCACGATCAAGACTATTTAAGCTTATGGGTAGGAAAGGTAGTGAGGTGGAGCTGCAGCAAGCGCTAGCATATATGGTGGCTAACTTACGCAAATGAGAGCGAGAAGAGAAGCAAAGCACGGTCGAGAAGCTATAATGATCAAGAAGTGATCCTGAAACTACTTACGTTCAAGCATAACACGAGACCGTGTTCTCTTCTGGGACTCCGCTGAAAAGAGACCAGCACGGCTACACACGCTGTTGATTCATTTTAATTTAAGTTAAGTGTCACGATTTCTACAACCAGATATTAACAAATTCCCATCTGCCCATAACCGCGGGCACGGCTTTCGAAAATTCAAAACCCTGCAGGGGTGTCCCAACTTAACCCATCACAAGCTCTCACGGTCAACGAAGGATAATCCTTCTCCTAGGACGACCCGATCAGACTCGGAATCCCGGTTACAAGACATCTCGACGATGGTAAAACAAGACCAGCAAAGCCGCCCGAATGTGCCAACAAATCCTGATAGGAGGTGCACATATCTCGTTCTCAGGGCACACCGGATAAGCAATCCGTACAACTAAAACCAACCCTCAAGTTTCCCCGAGGTGGCGCTGCAAGGGGCTAGAGTTTGGACCAACACTCGGAGGAGCACTGGCCTGAGGTTTTAAAAAAAAGATGACCCTTGAGTCCACGAAACCCAAGGGAAAAAGGCTTAGGTGGCAAATGGTAAAACAAAGGTCGGGCCTTGCTGGAGGAGTTTTATTCAAGGCGAACTGTCAAGGGGTTCCCATTATAACCCAACCGCGTAAGGAATGCAAAACCAAGGAACATAACACCGGTATGACAGAAACTAGGGCGGCAAGAGTGGAACAAAACACCAGGCATAAGGCCGAGCCTTCTACCCTTTACTAAGTATATAGGTGCATTAAAGTAAACAAGATATAATAATGATATCCTAACAATAATCATGCTCCAAACAAGGAACATACTCCATCCTCACCTGCAACTACCAACGCTGTAGGAGGGGCTGAGCAAAGCGGTAACATAGCCAAACAATGGTTTGCTAGGAAAGTTGGGTTAGAGGTTTGACATGGCAATATGGGAGGCATGATATAGCAAGTGGTAGGTATCGCGGCATAGCAAAAGAGTGAGCAACCAGCAAGCAAAGATAGAAGTGATTTCGAGGGTATGGTCATCTTGCCTGCAATGTTCTCCGAGTTGACGTAAGCTTGATCCTCGTAAGCATACTCAACGGGTTACTCGATCACGTACTCGTCTCCCAGCTCTACCCAAAGCAAGAACACAAGCAAAGGACCAACAATCAATCATGGTGCAATGTGCAAGCAACATGATGCAAAACATGGCAAGATATGCGGCATGTGATATGCAATGCATATGCAAGCTCCGGAAGGAAAAGATTGAACCAGGCCTCAACTTGGCAAACCAAGTGTGCTGCTGGAAAGATGGGATGATTTTGGTCGAAATCGATATAAAGATCACCGGAAACGGATGCACGGTTTGCAAATGGCAAGCACAACAAGAATGGCACAATTCTGCGATTAACTGCACGATGCCATCTAAAATGCAACAAGAAACTAAGCTACTGCACTCTAACATAGCAACAAAGCACATGGAAGTGATCTACTCAAGATGCCTGACGAAAGATGAACACTGAGCTATGGCTAAATCACACAAGAGCAGGTTCAAACAAGCATGGCAAAATGCAAAAGATATCAGCTTCACAGACTTAGTGATAATAACATGTCAGGAATTAACATCATGAAGCAATGTTTAGAGCAAGATAAAAACATGCTACAGGAACATAACATAGCAAACAAAGGCATGGCATGAATCTACTAAAAGCATATAACAAAAGTCCCTTACTGACCATAAGCCAAAAAGGATCAGAAGATATGATGGCACCCATGTAAACATAGCAAGTATCGTTAATAGATTCAGACTTGGCAGAAAACTGGACATGGCATAAACAGAATTATGAAGGCATGTTGGCGAGCTCGATGCACTCAACACAAGGCATTGCATGATAAGATAAGCATATAACCAGCAAGAAGACATGTTCAAGAAGCTAACCATGGCAAGAACAAACTTATAGCATGCATGGATCAACTACAACAACCTTGGCAAAATTGATTAACATGTAAACAATCTGCCAGGAACATTTTATGTCAAAAGTAGAGAAAGATTGAGTCATTCTAGGGCACTCCATAAATGCAAACAGGGGCATGGATGGATAGAGCACAACCATATGTCCAAATCATCCTTACTGAACATACTCAAAAGAAGCATGGATCTCTCTGTAGCAACATGAACACATGGCATAAAAATAACAGCAGAGCAAACACTTAGTGAAAATCTACGTCCCAGAAATCAGTAATATCACGAGAGATACTTTGCATGCTTGTGCTAGTCACCACATTGATCACAAAAATACATGGCATACAACACTATAAAGATGGCATGGCATAGCCCAAAACACATGTAGGGCTCAAGCCCATATGCAGCACACAATAATCATGGCAAAAATGGCAAATGCTCATAATCTGTTAAGCAACAGCACCTAACATTTTATAGCACTCTTGCATCAACTATTTGGGCATTAATATGGAATCAAACAAGCATGGTGCAATGGAACAAAATGAAGAGCACATCCAGATGAACATTTTGATATATTGCACGCACAAAATGGATCTACGGATGAGGAGTTATGGCATGATGAAAGGTGCATGAAAATAACAGAAATCAGGGACTTAGCCAAAATTCTACCATGCGAAAAAGTCAACGGGCCGGAGACGGAGCGGATCAGGCCGGGTCAAGGCAGAGGAGGACCCGGGCGGCGGTGACGGCGTCTCTAGCGAGGTCGTCGCCGGCGGGGCGGTGGATCCGACCGGGCTCGGGCTCCCGCACCCGGATCTGGCGATAGGCGGCGGCGGAGCTCCTCCGAGGGCGGAGCGCAGGCGGCGCGGTAGGGAAGGCGGCCGGCGCGCGGCGCGTGCGGCGAGGTGCGTCGGCTGGCGGTGGCCAGAGCGCGGAGGGCGGCCAGCTTCCCGGGCGGCGGCGCGCGCCAAGCGGCAAGTGGCGGGGTCGGTCGGTGCGGGCGGCGAGGGGACGGGCCGCGGGGGCTGTCCTCAGGCCCGGGCGGGCCGGCAGCACGGGGGCGGTGGCGCTACCACGTGTTAGCGGCGAAGTGGGCGAGCGGCGGCGGACATGTCCGTCGTTGGGAAGAAGCGTCCGGTGGCGCGAGGAGAGGGAGAGTTAGGGTTCATCTGCGAATTTCGGAGGGGGGGTGTTTATAAATGTTCTGGGAGCTAGGAGAGTCCAAATGGAGAGCGGTTTTCAGCCACGCGATCATGATCGAACGACCGAGAGGATGGAGGGGGTTTGGATGGGTTATTGGGCCACTTTGGAGGGGTGTTGGGTTGCGACACACACGAGGCCTTTACGGTTCCCCGGTTAACCGTTGGAGTATCAAACGGACTCCAAATGGCACGAAACTTGATAGGCGGTCTACCTGTGGTGTACCCAGGACGCTTGGCAAATCTTGTTCCATTCCAGGAAAGTTTAACACCCGCACACGAAAAGAGGCAAAAGGGGGCGCCGGAGGACATAGGAGTGCCGTAATGTAAAATGGACAACGGGGAAAATGCTCGGATGCATGAGACGAACACGTATACAAATGCGATGCACATGATGACATGATATGCAATGCATGACATGAGCAAAATGCAAAACAAAGACAAAACCCAACCATGAGTGAATATCATAACTTAGAGCCGAAAAAGGCAAGAGTTGGAGTACAAATATGGTAAGTTACATCCGGGGCATTACATTGTAGACGTACCCGTTCTTGTCTTCTTAATGGGGGCGCAGACTTTGAGGGCGCCATGGGCCGACTGCTAGGAGTCGGCCTCTTTGGAGGCCGCCTGCTAGGAGTCGGCCCGTCTTCAAGCCGCCTTCCTGACCATGGCCGTCTTCTGGCAGACGGCCATTCAGCCAGCCGGCCACCAGAAGACGGTGCTTCATCTTGCAGTCTCAAGGGGCGCAGCCGGCCCCGATGTTTTGAAAGGCTCGGGGGCTCGGGTTGAGCTACCCGTGGCCCATTACTCCGACAAACTTCGAAGGCACGAATCCGAAGGTGGTGAACGGTCAAAGAATCAAACATTATATCTCAGGTAATCCTATAAATGTTGAAACTAATGTTATTAAATACGTTTCAAACTCTGAAAAGGAATAGGTACGTGGTATGGTAAGTAAACCGACTCCAAAATAGTTATAATGACAATTTTTCTCCGTTTTGGAATATTTAAGAAAATAGGAAAATAAGAACCAGTCTGGAAAGGACACGAGGCTTCCACGAGGGTGGAGGGCGCGCCCTACCCCCTGGGCGCGCCCCCCTGCCTCGTGGGCACCTCGTGTGCCCTCCGGACTCTGTTTTCTTGCACGATACTTCTTTTGGTCGGTAAAAATTCATTATATAATCCCCCGAAGGTTTTGACCACCGTATCACACAAATATCTCCTATTTTTGTTTCGAGCGGTTTTTTTGACAGATCTAGATCGCCATGGCGTCTTCAAGTGCCCCCAAGGACAAGTTCTTCGAGAAGGTCATCAACCCCTACGTCGCGGAGGTGCTGCAACACCCTCAAACCATTGAGATGCGTGAGGGGTTGCTGCACATCCGCGATGTTGAGGGACCAAGGAGGACCGGAAGCATGGAGACAAGGCTCGAGGCATTGGAGCAACAAGTCTTCAAGTGCCAGCAGATGGTGGAATGTGGGCTCGACTCCAATCATATAATGATCATGGAGTTCACCAACAACCACAAGCTGGATGACAAGAACATTGGGGAGGCCATCTTCAAGCTTCATGAGAAAATCGAGCGCCTCCAAGCCCAGATCTATGACCTACAAAACCAAAACTATGAGTATGAATATAGATCCAAGAGGATGAGTTTGGCTGCAGATTTGAGGATCCCGGAGACTCGATCATCCTTTTATGATGGTGCGCCTATGCCTTGGAAGTTGGACGACAAGCCTACATCATCAACAACTCCATCATCACCACCTCCGAGGAAGGAAACATAAACACATGGTATGGGCACTCCCCTTGGCAACTGCCAAGCTTGGGGGAGTGCCCCGGTATCGTATCACCATCACACCTTTTATCTTTACTGTTTTTCTTAGTTCGATCCTTTTGGTAATATCTTGATCTAGTAGAATAAAGTTTTAGTATGAACTAGTTTTTGAGTTTTGCTCTATGATCCTTCTATGTAATCGAGTCCGTGAGCTATATAATAAAGATTAGTGTTGAGTCAAGGGCCTGATTATTTTGCTATGATCTTGAGGAAATAAAATAGAAGAGAAAGAATAAAAATAAATAAAGGGATCATATGGATCTTATGGAGAGTAATGACTTCACATATAAAAGTATGATGAATCAAAAATTTTGAAAGTTGACAAACATAGTTCTGGTCATTGTTGCAATTAATAGGAAGTAACAGAGTAAGAGAGGTTTTCACATATAAATATACTATCTTGGACATCTTTTATGACTGTGAGCACTCATTAAAATATGACATGCTAAAGAGTTGACGTTGGACAAGGAAGACAACGTAATGGGTTATGCTTTCTTACATCTGAGATGAATTATACTGTCATGGATCGTCCAACATGTTGAGCTTTCCTTTCCCTCTCATGCTAGCCAATTTCTTTGCACCAAGTAGAGATACTACTTGTGCTTCCAAATATCCCTAAACCCGTTTTTGCCATGAGAGTACACCATACCTACCTATGGATTGAGTAAGATCCTTCAAGTAAGTTGTCATCGGTGCACGCAATAAAAATTGCTCTCTAAATATGTATGATCTATTAATGTGGAGAAAATAAGCTTTATACGATCTTGTGATGTGGAAGAAATAAAAGCGACGGACTGCATAATAAAGGTCCATATCACAAGTGGCAATATAAAGTGACGTTCTTTTGCATTAAGATTTTGTGCATCCAACCATAAAAGCGCATGACAACCTCTGCTTCCCTCTGCGAAGGGCATATCTTTTACTTTTGTCTTCTACCTTATATAAGAGTCATGGTGGTCTTCACCTTTCCTTTTTACATTTTATCCTTTGGAAAGCACAATGTGTTGGAAAGATCCAGATACATATAGCTAATTGGATGTGAGTTTTCATGAACTATTATTGTTGACATTACCCTTGAGGTAAAAAGTTGGGAGGAAAACTATAAGCCCCTATCTTTCTCTGTGTCCGGCTAAAACTTCATAACCATACATATCGCATGAGTGTTAGCAATTGTGGAGTACTAAATGATAGTTGAGTATGTGGACTTGCTGAAAAGCTCTCATTGACTCTTTCCGATGTTATGATAAACTGCAATTGCTTCATTGACTGAGATTGTAGTTTGTTAGTTTTCAATGAAGTTTATGATTCATACTTGAAATTGTGATTGAATTGTTACTTTAGCATAAGAGATCATATGACAATATATATATATATGTTGCTGTTCGAAAAATGATCATGATGCCCTCATGTCCGTATTTTATTTTATTGACGCCTCTATCTCTAAACATGTGGACATATTTTTCGATTTCGGCTTTCACTTGAGGACAAGCGAGGTCTAAGCTTGCGGGAGTTGATACGTCCATTTTGCATCATGCTTTATATCGATATTTATTGCATTATGGGCTGTTATTACACATTATGTTACAATACTTATGCCTATTCTCTCTTATTTTACAAGGTTTACATGAAGAGGGGGAATGCCGGCAGCTGGAATTCTGGGATGGAAAAGGAGAAAATATTAGAGACCTATTCTGCACATCTCCAAATGTATTGAAACTCCACGGGAGTTATTTTCAGAATATATAAAAAATACTGAGCGAAGTGATACGTCTCCAACGTATCTATAATTTTTGATTGCTCCATGCTATATTATCTACTGTTTTGGACATTATTGGGCTTTATTATCCACTTTTATATTATTTTTGGGACTAACCTATTAACCGGAGGCCTAGCCCAGAATTGCTGTTTTTTGACTGTTTTAGGATTGTAACACCCCGGATGTAACTTTCCCTATTTGTACTCCAACTCTTGCCGTTTCCGGCGTTAAGTTAATTTATTTCCTCGGGTTCAGGTCTTTGTCTCCGTGTGTTGTTGTCGTTGTCATGCATCTCATATCATGTCATCATGTGCATTGCATTTGCATACGTCTTCGTCTCATGCATTCGAGCATTTTCCCCGTTGTCCGTTTTGCATTCCGGTGCTTCGTTCTCCTCCGGTGGCCATTTCTAGCTTTCTTTCGTGTGTGGGGATTAAACATTTCTGGAATGGACCGAGACTTGCCAAGCGGCCTTGGTTTACTACCGGTAGACCGCCTGTCAAGTTTCATGCCATTTGGACTTCGTTTGGTACTCCAACGGTTAACCGAGGGACCGAAAAGGCCTCGTGTGTGTTGCAGCCCAACACCCCTCCAATTTGTCCCAAACCCACCAACCTCTGCTCCATGTCCTAAAGCGTTCGATCACGATCGTGTGGCCGAAAACCACACCTCATTTGGACTCTCCTAGCTCCCCCTATGCCTATATATACACCCCCCCTTTTTCGGATCTCCTCCTCCCACGAAACCCTAAAAAAATTCCCTCGCGCCGGCCGGACATTGTCCGACCCGACCGGACACACCGCCGCCGCCACTCGCGCGCCGCCACGTGGCAAGTCGCCGCCGCCACCGCCCGCGGCCCGGCCGGCCCGTAGCCGGCCCTCCCCGCCGCCTGAGGGAGCCGCGCCGCCCCGCGCTCTCTTCCCCGACTCCGGTGGCCGCGCCGCCACCCGCCACCTCGCTGGCGAGCTCCGCCGCGGCTCGCTACCTGCCTCCAGCTGCCGCCCGAGCCGGCCTCCTCGCCCACGTCCAACGCCGGCGCCGCCCCGCCCGACTCCGGCGAGGATCCGGCGCCCCCGGCCGCTCCCGCCTCGGATCCGGTCACCGGCGACCTCAAACTCCGGCGTGAACAGTGAATCCGGCCGTCCTCGTAATCCATGACAGATCTGGATCTGGATCCCGGAGGGTTGACTTTTTCCCTCCGAACCCTATTTTTTTGCATTCTTGCACCTACTATATCTCCGCATTCATAGCTCCGATTCATGCATATAGCATATCAAAATGTTCATCTCGGAGAGTAGATCATTTCATTCCATTGCATCATTTTCATTTGAGTGCATCTTGATGCCCGAAATGCTGTTAGAAGGAGGCTTCGTGAGTTAATTGTCAGATCTGCTAGTTCATCTTAGACTTTTGTCATTTTTGCCATGATTATTGTGTGCATGATATGCCTGTGAGTCCTTCATATGTTTTGTTAAGCATCTTGTTATCTTTCCAGAGGTGCAACCCATGCATTTTTAGGATGTGTGTGGTGACTTGTGCAAGCTTGCAAAGTGAGGCACCCGGTAAAACTGTTTTCAGGGACTTAGTAGTTTTCACTAAGTCCGGGATTATTTAGTTCATGATGCCATATGTTCATGCCATTTCCTAGTGACCCGTGCCTCTTTTGAGGATGATCAGTAAGGGAGTTTTGATAACCTTTTAGTGCTCTATCCATCCATGTCTTTGTTTGCAATTATGGAGCACCCTAGCTTGAGTCAATCGAGCTCTACTTTTGCTTCGTTGTGAATCTGGGCAGATCGTCAACTCGTTTGCGATTTTGCCGATGCTATTGTATTTGATCCGTGCATGCTATGCCATTGTTCCTGCCATGTCTATCTAGAATTTTGTGCCTTCTTAATTTATGTATGCTTGTCTTGCCATTACTTGCACCGTAGTGAGTGCATCGAGCTCGTAAACATGCCTTCGTGAGTTATATTTCAGCATGTCCCAGTTTTCACTAAGTCTGAAAACTGATTATGTTTTTGCTATGTTCGTGTGTACTGATATTTTGTGATCCCTTTTGGCTCAAGGTCACTAAGGGACTTTTGTTAAGCTTGTTGAGTAGCTCCATGCCATGTCTTTCTTTGTCATGTTCAGGTCCTGTAGCATGTTGTTTTGTTGCTCCGAAGAGGGCTATATGATCTGAAATTCCAGACAAGTGTTAATTTCACTAAGTCTGAGATCTGTTTGTCATTTGCGTTTTTGCCATGCTTGTTTGAACCTGTTAATGGATGAATTGGCCGTAGCTCAGTGCTAGACTTTTGTTAAGCATCTTGTGTGCATCCCTGTCATGTATTTTGATGTCATGTTTGGGTGCTGTAGCATGTTCATCTCGTTGCATTTAGATGCCTACTTGCTGTAAATCGCAGACCGGTGTCATTTTTGAATCGCTTGCCATTTCCAAACCGTAACTCCGATTCCGGCGTTCTTTATATCGTTTTCAAGCGATTTCATCTCATCTTTCCAGTGGCACCCTTGGAATTCCAAGTGGAGGCCAGGTTCATGCATTTCCTATCATATCTTTGCATCGTGTTGTTTGAGTTTGCACGTGGTTGATTGTATCCTTATTGCTTGTTTGTCTTGTTTGGGTAGATCCGGGAGACGAGTTCGCTAACGAGGAGCCCGTTGAGTTTGCTTTTGAGGATCCAGCCAACTCTAACAACTGTGCAGGCAAGATGATCATACCCTCGAAATCACTACTATCTTGCTATGCTAGTTTGCTCGCTCTTTTGCTATGCCATTGCTACGATGCCTACCACTTGCTTGCAGCCTCCCAAATTGCCATGTCAAACCTCTAACCCACCATTGTCCTAGCAAACCGTTGATTGGCTATGTTACCGCTTTGCTCAGCCCCTCTTATAGCGTTGCTAGTTGCAGGTGAAGATTGGAGGCCGTTCCTTGTTGGAACATCTTTTATTTACTTGTTGGGATATCATTATATTGCTATGTTATCTTAATGCATCTATATACTTGGTAAAGGGTGGAAGGCTCGGCCTCTCGCCTAGTGTTTTGTTCCACTCTTGCCGCCCTAGTTTCCGTCATATCGGTGTTATGTTCCCGGATTTTGCATTCCTTACGCGGTTGGGTTTAATGGGAACCCCTTGATAGTTCACCTTGATTAAAGATTTTCCAGCAATGCCCAACCTTGGTCTTACCATTTGCCACCTAGCCTCTTTTCCCCCGGGTTTCCGGAGCCCGCGGGTCATCTTATTTTAACCCCCCCCCCCGGGGCCAGTGCTCCTCTGAGTGTTGGTCCAAACTAGAGTCCTGTGCAGCGCCCCCTCGGGGAAACTCGAGGTTTGGTTTTAGTTGTATGGAGCGCTCATCTGAGTGTGCCCTGAGAAAGAGATATGTGCAGCTCCTATCGGGATTTGTCGGCACATTCGGGCGGTGTTGCTGGTCTTGTTTTAACCTGTCGAAGTGTCTTGAGTTACCGAGATACCGAGTCTGATCGGAACGTCTTGGGAGGAGGTCTATTACTTCGTTGACCGTGAGAGCTTGTCATGGGCTAAGTTGGGACTCCCCTGCAGGGATTGAACGTTCGAAAGCCGTGCCCGCGGTTATGGGCAGATGGGAATTTGTTAAGGGCTAAGTTGGGACTCCCCTGCAGGGATTGAACGTTCGAAAGCCGTGCCCGCGGTTATGGGCAGATGGGAATTTGTTAATGTCCGGTTGTAGATAATTTGAACCTTAATTAATTAAAATGATTCAACTGAGTGTGTTGCCGTGATGGCCTCTTCTCGGCGGATTCCGGGAAGTGGACACGGTATTGGAGTAATGTTTGCGCAGGTTGTTCTATAGCTTCTCGCTCGTGCTTTGCCTCCTCTTCTCGCTCTCTTTTGCGAATAAGTTAGCCACCACACTTGTTAGTCGCTTGCTGCAGCTCCACTCATATTTTACCTTGCCATACCTATAAGCTTGAATAGTCTTGATCGCGAGGGTGCGAGATTGCTGAGTCCCTGTGGCTCACAGATTACTATATCACCAGATGCAGGGCCTGATGATTCCGCTCCAGCAGACGCGTATGAGCTCAAGTGGGAGTTCGACGAAGACTCTCAACGGTACTATGTCTCTTTTCCCGATGATCAGTAGTGGTGCCCAGTTGGGGGTGATTGGGACCGTGTCGCATGTTGGGTTCTCTTTTATTTTGGCGCCGTAGTCGGGCCATGAGTGTTTGGATGATGTAATGCTATTTATGTACTTGATTGACGTGGCGAGTGTAAGCCAACTATGTTTTCTCCCCTTTATTCATATTACATGGGATGTTGTGAAGATTGCCTAACTTGCGACATATGTCTTCAATGCGATTATGTCTCTAAGTCGTGCCTCGACACGTGGGAGCTATAGTCGCATCGAGGGTGTGATATAGGGTTTCGAAGAAAAGGAATATCAAACGGAGTCCAAATGGAATGAAACCTTCGGAAACGTGATTTTCTCATCAGATAAGATCCAGGAGACTTGGACCCTCTGTCAAGAAAGCCACGAGGCGGTCATGAGGGTGGAGGGCCCCCCCTAGGGTGTGCCCCCTGCCTTGTGGGCACCTCAAAGCTCCACCGACGTACTTCTTCCTCCTATATATATCCACGTACCCCCAAACGATCAGATACGGAGCCAAAAACCTAATTCCACCACCGCAACTTTCTGTATCCACGAGATCCCATCTTGCGGCCTATTCCGGAGCTCCGCCGGAGGGGGTATCCATCACGGAGGGCTTCTACATCATCACCATAGCCCCTCTGATGAAGTGTGAGTAGTCACCTCAGACCTACGGGTCCATAGTTATTAGCTAGATGGCTTCTTCTCTCTTTTTGGATCTCAATACAATGTTCTCCCCCTCTCTCGTGGAGATCTATTCGATGTAATCTTCTTTTTGCGGTGTGTTTGTTGAGACCGATGAATTGTGGGTTTATGATCAAGTCTATCTATGAATAATATTTGAATCTTCTCTGAATTCTTTTATGTATGATTGGTTATCTTTGCAAGTCTCTTCGAATTATCAGTTTGGTTTGGCCTACTAGATTGGTTGTTCTTGCCATGGGAGAAGTGCTTAGCTTTGGGTTCGATCTTGCGGTGTCCTTTCCAAGTGACAGAAGGGGCAGCAAGGCATGTATTGTATTGTTGCCATCGAGGGTAACAAGATGGGGTTTTTATCATATTGCATGAAACTATCCATCTACATCATGTCATCTTGCTTAAGGCATTACTCCGTTTTTAACTTAATACTCTAGATGCATGCTGGATAGCGGTCGATGAGTGGAGTAATAGTAGTAGATGCAGGCAGGATTCGGTCTACTTGTCTCGGACGTGATGCCTATATACATGTTCATACCTAGATATTCTCATAACTATGCTCAATTCTGTCAATTGCTCAACAGTAATTTGTTCACCCACCGTAGAATACTTATGCTCTTGAGAGAAGCCACTAGTGAAACCTATGGCCCCCGGGTCTCTTTCTCATCATATCAATCTCCATCACTTTATTATTGCTTTGCTTTTACTTTTTACTTTGCATCTTTATACTAAAAATACCAAAAATATTATTTATCATCTCTATCACATCTCACTTTCGTAAGTGACCGTGAAGGGATTGACAACCCCTAAGCGCGTTGGTTGCATTGAGCTATTGTTTTTGTGTAGGTACGAGGGACTCGAGCGTAGCCTCCTACTGGATTGATACCTTGGTTCTCAAAAACTGAGGGAAATACTTACGCTACTTTGTTGCACCATCCTCAACTCTTTGGGGAAATCCAACACAGTGCTCAAGAGGTAGCAAGAAGAATTTCTGGCGTCGTTGACGGGGAGTCTGCGCAAAAGTCAACATACCAAGTACCCATCACTATCCCTATCTCCCGCATTACATTATTTGCCATTTGCCTCTCGTTTTCCTCCCCCCCCCCAATTCACCCTTGCCGTTTTATTCGCCCTCTCTCTCTCCATCCTCCCTCTCTATTTGCCTCTTTTTGCCCGTTTTCTTTTTGTTTGCTTGTGTGTTAGTTTGCTTGTTTGTCGCGATGGCTCAAGATAATACTAAATTGTGTGACTTCACCAATACCAACAATAATGATTTCCTTAGCACTCCGATTGCTCCTCTTATCGATGCTGAATCTTGTGAAATTAATACTGCTTTGCTGAATCTTGTCATGAAAGATCCGTTCTCCGGCCTTCCTAGTGAAGATGCCACTACCCATCTTAATAGCTTCCTTGATTTTTGTGACATGCAAAAGAAGAAAGATGTCGATAATGATATTGTTAAATTGAAGTTATTTCCTTTTTCGCTTAGAGATCGTGCTAAAGCTTGGTTTTCATCTTTGCCTAAAAATAGTATTGATTCATGGAACAAGTGCAAAGATGCTTTTATCTCTAAGTGTTTTCCTCCCACTAAGATCATCTCTCTTAGAAACGATATTATGAATTTTAAACAACTTGATCATGAACAAGTTGCACAAGCTTGGGAGAGAATGAAATTAATGATACGTAATTGCCCTACTCATGGTTTGAATTTGTGGATGATTATACAAAAATTTTATGCCGGATTGAATTTTGCTTCCAGAAATCTTTTAGATTCGGCCGCGGGAGGCACTTTTATGGAAATCACTTTAGGAGAAGCTACTAAACTCCTAGATAATATTATGGTTAATTATTCTCAATGGCATACTGAAAGATCTACTAAAAAGGTGCATGCGATAGAAGAATTAATGTTTTGAGTGGAAAGATGGATGAACTTATGAAATTATTTGCTAATAAGAGTGTTTCTTCTGATCCTAATGATATGCCCTTGTCTACTTTGATTGAGAATAATAATGAATCTATGGATGTGAATTTTGTTGGTAGGAACAATTTTGGTAACAACGCGTATAGAGGAAATTTCAATTTCAATCCTAGGTCTTATCCTAGTAATCCCTCTAATAATTATGGTAATTCCTACAACAATTCTTATGGAAATTATAATAATATGCCCTCTGATTTTTAATCTAATATTAAAGAATTTATTTCTTCGCAAAAGAATTTTAATGCTATGATTGAAGAAAAATTGCTTAAGATTGATGATTTGGCTAAGAACGTTGATAGAATTGCTCTTGATGTTGATTCTTTGAAACTTAGATCTATTCCACCTAATCATGATATCAATGAGTCTCTCAAAGCCATGAGAATTTCCATTGACGAGTGCAAAGAAAGAACCGCTAGGATGCGTGCTAAGAAAGATGCCTTTATAAAAGCGTGTTCTTCTAGTTCCTATGAAAATAATGATGAAGATCTAAAAGTTATTGATGTGTCCCCTATTAAATCTTTGTTTTGCAATATGAATCTTGATAATGATGGGACTGAATATGATCCACCTTTACCTAGAAGGCGTTCTAAGAATTCGGAATTTGTTGATCTTGATGCTAAATTTGATAAAAGTGGGATTGAAGAAATTAAAACCCTAGATGTTGCTAAACCCACTATTATGGATTTCAAGGAATTTAATTATGAAAATTGCTTTTTAATTTATTGTATTTCCTTGTTGCAATCCGTGCTAAAATCTCCTCACGCTTATAGTCAAAATAAAGCGTTTACTAAACACATTGTTGATGCCTTGATGCAATCTTATGAAGAAAAACTTGAATTGGAAGTTTCTATCCCTAGAAAACTTTATGATGAGTGGGAACCTACTATTAAAATTAAAATTAAAAATTATGAGTTTTATGCTTTGTGTGATTTGGGTGCTAGTGTCTCTACTATTCCCAAAACTTTGTGTGATTTGCTAGATTTCCGTGATTTTGATGATTGCTCTCTAAACTTGAATCTTGCGGATTCCACTATTAAGAAACCTATGGGAAGAATTAATGATGTTCTTATTGTTGCAAGTAGGAATTATGTGCCTGTAGATTTTATCGTTCTTGATATAGATTGCAATCCTTCTTGCCCTATTATTCTCGGTAGACCTTTCCTTATAACGGTTGGTGCAATTATTGATATGAAGGAAGGGAATATTAGATTTCAATTTCCATTAAAAAGGGCATGGAAAAATTCCCTAGAAATAAAATAAAATTACCATATGAATCTATCATGAGAGCCACTTATGGATTGCCTACCAAAGATGGCAATACCTAGATGTATTCTTGCTTGTTATGCCTAGATAGGGCCGTTAAACAATAGCGCTTGTTGAGAGGCAACCCAATTTTATTTTTATTCCTTAATTTTTGTTCCTGTTTAGTAATAAATAAATTATTTAGCCTCTGTTTTGGTTGTGTTTTTGTGTTTAATTAGTGTTTGTGGCAAGTAGAACCGTTGGGAAGACTTGGGGAAAGTCTTGTTGAACTTGCTGTAAAAAACACAAACTTTAGCGCTCACGAGAACTGCTGTAATTTTTATTTGAAGAGTTATATTTAGTTAATTATTTTTGCAGATGATTAATAGATAAATTCCTCACGTCCAGCAATTTATTTTAGAATTTTTGGGGTTCCATATCTTGAGCTAGCTACAGATTACTACAGACTGTTCTGTTTTTGACAGATTCTGTTTTTCGTGTGTTTCTTGCTTATTTTGATGAATCTATGGCTAGTAAAATAGTTTATAATCCATAGAGAAGTTGGAATACAGTAGGTATAAAACCCATATAAATAAAGAATGAGTTCATTACAGTACCTTGAAGTGGTCTTTTGTTTTCTTTCGCTAACGAAGCTCACGAGTTTTCTACTTTAAGTTTTGTGTTGTGAAGTTTTCAAGTTTTGGGTAAAGATTTGATGGATTATGGAACAAGGAGTGGCAAGATCCTAAGCTTGGTGATGCCCATGGCACCCCCAAGATAATCTAAGGATACCTAAAAGCCAAAGCTTGGGGATTCCCCGGAAGGCATCCCCTCTTTTTCGTCTACTTCTATCGGTAACTTTACTTGGAGCTATATTTTTATTCACCACATGATATGTGTTTTGCTTGGAGCGTCTTTTATGATTTGAGTCTTTGCTTATTAGTTTACCACAATCATCCTTGTTGTACACACCTTTTGAGAGAGCCATACATAATTTGGAATTTGATAGAATACTCTATGTGCTTCACTTATATCTTTTGAGTTATATAATTTTGCTCTAGTGCTTCACTTATATCTTTTAGAGCACAGTGGTGGATTTGTTTTATAGAAACTATTGATCTCTCATGCTTCACTTAGATTATTTTGAGAGTCTTAATAGCATGGTAATTTGCTTAATAATAATATGCTTGGTATTCAAGATTTGTAAAACTTTCTTTTGAGTGTGTTGAATACTAAGAAAAAATTGATGCTTGATAATTGTTTTGAGACATGAGGATGGTGATATTAGAGTCATGCTAGTCGAGTAGTTGTGAATTTGAGAAATGCTTGTGTTAAAGTGTGTGATTCTCGTAGCATGCACGTATGGTGAACCGTTATGTGATGAAGTCGGAGCATGATTTATTTATTGATTGCCTTCCTTATGAGTGCTGGTCGGGGACAAGCGATGGTCTTTTCCTACCAATCTATTCCCCTAGGAGCATGCGCATAATACTTTTCTTTGACAACTTCTAGATTTTTGCAATAAGTATATGAGTTATTTATGACTAATGTTGAGTCCATGGATTATACGCACTCTCACCCTTCCACCTTTGCTAGCCTCTCTAATACCGCGCACTTTTCGCCGGTATCATACACCCACCAAATACCTTCCTCAAAACAGCCACCATACCTACCTATCATGGCATTTCCATAGCCATTCCGATATATATTGCCATGCAACTTTCCACCATTCCGTTCATTATGACACGCTCCATCATTGTCATATTGCTAGCATGATCATGAAGTTGACATCGTATTTGTGGCAAAGCCACCGTTCATAATTCTTTCATACATGTCACTCTTGATTCATTGCAAATCCCGATACACCGCCGGAGGCACTCATATAGAGTCATATTTTGTTCTAAGTATCGAGTTGTAATTGTTGAGTTGTAATAAAAATAGAAGTGTGATGATCATCTTTTTTAGAGCATTGTCCCAAGTGAGGAAAGGATGATGGAGACTATGATTCCCCCACAAGTCGGGATGAGACTCCGAACGAAAAAAAGAGGCCATAAAAAAAGAGAAGGCCCAAACAAAAAAATGAGAGAAAAAGAGAGAAGGGACAATGTTACTATCCTTTTACCACACTTGTGCTTCAAAGTAGCACCATGATCTTCATGATAGAGAGTCTCTCATTATGTCACTTTCATATACTAGTGGGAATTTTTCATTATAAAACTTGGCCTGTATATTCCAATGATGGGCTTCCTAAAAATGCCCTAGGTCTTCGTGAGCAAGCGAGTTGGATGCACACCCACTTAGTTTCTTCTGAGCTTTCATATACTTATAGCTCTAGTGCATCCGTTGCATGGCAATCCCTACTCACTCACATTGATATCTATTGACGGGCATCTGCATAGCCCGTTGATATGCCTAGTTGATGTGAGACTATCTTCTCCCTTTTTGTCTTCTCCACAACCACCATTCTATTCCACATATAGTGCTATATCCATGGCTCACGCTCATGTATTGCGTGAAGATCGAAAAAGTTTTGAAAATGTCAAAAGTATGAAACAATTGCTTGGCTTGTCATCGGGGTTGTGCATGATTTAAATACTTTGTGTGGTGAAGATAGAGCATAGCTAGACTATATGATTTTGTAGGGATAGCTTTCTTTGGCCATGTTATTTTGAGAAGACATAATTGCTTTGTTAGTATGCTTGAAGTATTATTAGTTTTATGTCAACCTGAACTTTTGTCTTGAATATTTTGAATCTGAATATTCATACCACAATTAAGAAGATTTACATTGAAATTATGCCAAGTAGCACTCCGCATCAAAAAATCTGTTTTTATCATTTACCTACTCGAGGACGAGCAGGAATTAAGCTTGGGGATGCTTGATACGTCTCCAACGTATCTATAATTTTTGATTGCTCCATGCTATATTATCTACTATTTTGGACATTATTAGGCTTTATTATCTACTTTTATATTATTTTTGGGACTAACTATTAATCGGAGGCCCGACCCAGAATTGCTGTTTTTTGCCTGTTTTAGGGTTTCGAAGAAAAGGAATAACAAACGGAGTCCAAACGAAATGAAACCTTCGGAAACGTGATTTTCTCATCAGATAAGATCCAGGAGACTTGGACCCTCCGTCAAGAAAGCCACGAGGCGGTCACGAGGGTGGAGAGCGCCCCCCCCCCTAGGGCGCGCCCCCTACTTCGTGGGCCCCTCGAAGCTCCACCGACGTACTTCTTCCTCCTATATATATCCACGTACCCCCAAACGATCAGATATGGAGCCAAAAACCTAATTCCACCGCTGCAACTTTCTGTATCCACGAGATCCCATCTTGGGACCTATTCCGGAGCTTCACCGGAGGGGGCATCGATCACGGAGGGCTTCTACATCATCATCCAAGCCTCTTTGATGAAGTGTGAGTAGTTTACTTCAGACCTACGGGTCCATAGCTAGTAGCTAGATGGCTTCTTCTCTCTTTTTGGATCTCAATACAATGTTCTCCCCCTCTCTCGTGGAGATCTATTCGATGTAATCTTCTTTTTGTGGTGTGTTTGTTGAGACCAATGAATTGTGGGTTTATGATCAAGTCTATTTATGAATAATATTTGAATCTTCTCTGAATTCTTTTATGTATGATTGGTTATCTTTCCAAGTCTCTTCGAATTATCAGTTTGGTTTGGCCTACTAGATTGGTTGTTCTTGCCATGGGAGAAGTGCTTAGCTTTGGGTTCGATCTTGCGGTGTCCTTTCCCAGTGACAGAAGGGGCAGCAAGGCACGTATTGTATCGTTGCCATCGAGGATAACAAGATGGGGTTTTATCATATTGCATGAAACTATCCCTCTACATCATGTCATCTTGCTTAAGGCGTTACTCTGTTTTTAACTTAATACTCTAGATGCATGCTGGATAGCGGTCGATGAGTGGACTAATAGTAGTAGATGCAGAATCATTTCGGTCTACATGTCTCAGACGTGATGCCTATATACATGATCATACCTAGATATTCTCATAACTATGCTCAATTCTGTCAATTGCTCAACAGTAATTTGTTCACCCACCGTAGAATACTTATGCTCTTGAGAGAAGCCACTCGTGAAACCTATGGCCCCCGGGTCTCTTTCTCATCATATCAATCTCCATCATTTTATTATTGCTTTGCTTTTACTTTTTACTTTGCATCTTAATACTAAAAATACCAAAAATATTATTTATCATCTCTATCAGATCTCACTTTCGTAAGTGACCGTGAAGGGATTGACAACCCGTAAGCGCGTTGGTTGCGTTGAGCTATTATTTTTGTGTAGGTACGAGGGACTCGAGCGTAGCCTCCTACTGGATTGATACCCTGGTTCTCAAAAACTGAGGGAAATACTTACACTACTTTGCTGCATCATCCTCTCCTCTTCGGGGAAATCCAATGCGGTGCTCAAGAGGTAGCACGAAGAAAGTACCAGAGGGGGGCCACCCACTGTCCACGAGGGTGGGGGGCATGCCCTACCCTCCTGGGCACGCCCCTGCCTCGTGGGCCCCCAAGTGGCCCTCTGATGGCCATATTTGGCTATATGGAGTCTTTCCTCGAGGGAAAATCATAAGCAAGCTCAAGGGACGAAACTCCGCCGCCACGAGGAGGAACCAATCTAGGGCTCCGACGGAGTTGTTCTGCCGAGAAACTTCCCTCCGGGAGGGGGAAATCATCACCATAGTCATCACCAATGATCCTCCCATCAGGAGGGGGTCAATCTCCATCAACATCTTCACCAGCACCATCTCATCTCAAACCCTAGTTCATCTCTTGTATCCAATCTTTGTATCCAAACCTCAGACTGGTACCTGTGGGTTGCTAGTAGTGTTGATTACTCCTTGTAGTTGATGCTAGTTGGTTGGTGGAAGATCATATGTTCAGATCCATTATGCATATTAATACCCCTCTGATTATGAACATGAATATGCTTTGTGAGTAGTTACGTTTGTTCCTGAGGACATGGGAGAAGTCTTGCTATAATTAGTCATGTGAATTTGGTATTCGTTTGATATTTTGATGAGATGTATGTTGTCTTTCCTCTAGTGGTGTCATGTGATCGTCGACTACATGACACTTCACCATTGTTTGGGCCTAGAGGAGGGCATTGGGAAGTAATAAATAGATGATGAGTTGCTAGAGTGATAGAAGCTTAAACCCTAGTTTATGTGTTGCTTCGTAAGCGGCTGATTTGGATCCATATGTTTCATGCTACGGTTAGGTTTACTTAATACTTCTGTTGTAGTTGCGGATGCTTGCAATAGGGGTTAATCATAAGTGGGATGCTTGTCCAAGTAAGGATAGTACCCAAGCACCGGTCCACCCACATATCAAATTATCAAAGTACCGAACGCGAATCATATGAGCGTGATGAAAACTAGCTTGACGATAATTCCCATGTGTCCTTGGGAGTGCTTTCCTTCATATAAGAGTTTTTCCAGGCTTGTACTTTGCTACAAAAAGGATTGGGACATCTTGCTGCACCTTATTTACTTTCATTACTTGTTGCTCGTTACAATTTATCTTATTACACAACTATCTGTTACCAATAATTTCAGTGCTTGCAGAGAATACCTTACTGAAAACTGCTTATCATTTCCTTCTGCTCCTCTTTGGCTTCGACACTCTTACTTATCGAAAAGGCTACGGTAGATCCCCTACACTTGTGGGTCATCAGAGAGGCGGCGCTGGGGCTGGCGGTTTGGCCAGTGGTGGCTGGCGGCTCAGGGGGTGCAGGTTGAAGATGAACTGCAGGTCCTCCCTAAACTACATGTCAAGTACCTCTCTGCTACCATTGTGTTTAGTTTCGATAGTAACATTCAGATTCCACAGTAAACTTCAGTTTCGACAGTTAAGTTTAGAGTCAACAGTTTTTACCTCATCTGTTGTAGTCAGGTGGTTTTTGGTGATGTAAATTTTACATCTATTTTACATCATCTATTGGAGATGCTATTAGAATCCCACTTGAGATTGACGATGTCTGTCTTGTGCTACTTCAGCCTTGACGTCCTATTCACCTCTTGGACTCCAAGTCAGGTCCAATTTAATGTTCAAACTTGAGTTATAAATTAGTTGTGGGGCACATATCGAGGAAGCAATGAATAGTATCTTTGTCTAATATCTGGTTCACCTAGCGTATGCCTATGTTGTTCATCTTGGGTGGGAAACAAATAGTAAAGCAATCATCATCTGTCTTTTTATTAAATTAAAGCAATCATCAGCCTGCTATCATTATTTTTGGATCCATCCACTGGTTGTTACCCATCACTCTAAATTTTTCTTGCTCTCCTTACATAATCTCACCATATTTTTTCGTATTCATGTCAGATATTGTACACAGTCATGCTGGACATGTAGAGAAAAAGAGAAGATTTTTGCGCGGCAATATAATGTCATGCAGACATCGCTCCATGATGGGTTCAATGGCAAACCCTCCCCACCCCTCTCTAGATTGTAATCCATAGGAAGATATCTGTTCTGAGGCGGATTCAGACGCCGCTGACCACTCCTATTTACCCCCCCCCCCAAGGTGTTTGCTCTACCTTGGCATGATGGTGTTAGTCATATCATGCATATGTTGCCTTGCAGTGCCTACTTTTGACATCATATATGTCATATGCTTAGTTTAGACATGTTCTATAATGCCACCTGTTTAGTTTCTATATCATATATGGGAGTTATGCAGTCTCATGTCTTTTAACCAGCCATAATATATGTGAAATGTGCAATGCCATCCTATTTAACCAGGCATCATATATTTGAATGATATCTTGACCATCCTTTTCTTCATTACATTTCCATTTGTCGACAATGTTTGTACATTAAACTACTCTTCCTGTGAATCAGCCATTTGTGTGGGAGATTGAAAAATCTGGAGTGAAAACAAGGTCTTCAGAGTAGACAGTGCTACCTGTCGAAGCAAATCTCTTGTTGGGTCCCGATAGCTACTCAGAGATGGATTCAGAGACAGATGGCCAGTCCTATTCCCGCACCGTGTTGTATGCTCTACCTTGGCACGATTATACTACTCATATCATGCATATGATATCTTGCATTGCATAGTTTAGACATCATATACACAATATTCAACACCATGTTCTTAGTTCAGACATCATATCGAATGCCCTATATTTAGCATATAAATCACATATGTGAATTAAATGATGCGATCCTGATTACTTAGATAACGTGTACGTGAATTATGTCATGCGATCATGTTTAGTTATTCATCATATCTTTGAATTATGTTATGCTATGTTATCCAGTTTAGATAGACATCATATATGTGAAATTATGTCATGCTATCCGTTTTACTTAAACAATATACATGTCAACTATTTCATGCGCTCTTTTTCCACACTATCTATTGCATCTGGCTCTCATACAATGTCTGTACATTCAACTATGTTTCCTGTTTATCAGCCATTTGAATTGGAGCGGGTGATGCCAGTATCTAGCGGACTAAAAACACGGTCTTCAAATAAAACAGTGCTACCTCTTGGTGGAGATAGCACCCCAGTTGTACATGCACGAGAACCAGCCCTACCACACATAACCCAAACTCTCGCAGATTGTACCCCTACTGCGATGGGCAGAGAACCAGCTTCACCCAATCTAACCCCAACCCAGCAGATAGTAACCTAGTTCCTGTTGACACAGCACCATCTCCACCACAGAGCTCCCAAACAAGAGCAGTTAGTAAGGCAGCTCCAGTGCCCAAAGGCCTAGTACTACCACGGCGAACCCCAACTCCACCAGTTAGTATGCCTATTCCTGTGGAGGAAGCACAACCAGCTAGTCGTAGTTTAGTATCTATCGCATTTGATGTTGTTAAATCGTATGTGTGTATCCTCCCATATTGGAAATATTATACTGAAGATGAAGGAAAATGCCAGTTGCCGGTGTTTGTCTAGGAGTTATGTGTAAGTAATGTTATTCATGGCAATTACTTTGCTTTGTCCCATACATCCTACCTCCATGATGGTTATAATACAGCAAATTTTCCCATTTTTCTCTATTGAGAAGGACCGATTTGGAAACTCGGGATGAGGTAACCTGTGCTAATACCTCTGCTATCTTCAAGAATGCTTGGTGGCAGTATCGGAATTACCTGAAGAAAACGTACTTCACTGGCAAAGAAACTCATCAAATTCCATTACGTTCTCCTGAGACACATTTACTGGACGATGACTGGGAACGCCTTGTTCTGTACTGGTCCCGAACCAAGAATGTGGGAAGGTCAATGAGCTTATTTTATATTTTTAAGTACTATATTCTTGCGTCTTACTGTACTCTGTTCATGTAGAACAAGTGCCTAAACCTTAAGAACAACTGTTCTAATTTAAGATTCCATTGCTATCATAGTTCAAAAAAGCGCTAGGCGTTAATTGTGCATTTTGCCACCGCCTTGCGCTTTACTAACCAAAGCGCATGCTTATGTGCAGTTATGCGCGGATTAAGTGTAGTTATGCGCAATGCGTTTTGCCAACGCCTAGAGCCTAAGCGCGCTTAGGCGCGCCTTTTTTAACTATGATTGCTATCGTGCATACTGCTTTGCTCTTGTATCAATGTATTTACTCATACAAACTTATTTTTAAATTGAAGGATCCAATCGAAACTCCAATGGCACAGCAGGTATGTTCATGCATGTTTCTTTAATAGGGTTGCTCTTATCAATAGCTCTGTTGATTTCAATTTCAATTGTGTATACAGTTGACTTCTCATATCATGCACATTACTAGCATCACAACAGAGCCAATAGTGTTGTTGTACATGTAGACCCGTGGTACCCATCTGAAATCTTGTTGTGCCTTGTAGTTTCCCACGCTTTGTATTCTTTCACTGCTGCTTTGTCTTGAACTGATATGATTTGAACCGTGTCTCTATTTTGATTTGGCAAGACAATGCAGTGACCATAGGACATAGATATATGTTTGTTTGATGCTTTTATAATGTACTAGTACTTGGCAATAGAAGACTTGGTAGTTTAATCATGTCCACCTTACTAATGAACTGGTTCACCGAAATGAGTTTTATATACCAGTACATGCTAAACCTGTTATGTGTCTCCTTGTTTCTTCTTTTAGAATGCTAATAGAATATTGGGGAAGAGTGCCTTATTAAGCAATGGTAAAGGAAGTAATGCAGATAAGGTTCAGGATAGTGACACATCCTTGTTGGTCTCCAACAAAGCTGATAAAACAGCTAAGGAAGACTATCTCGAAGACAGTGAGACAACCCCAAAGTCCTGTCTTGGTTTAGTGTTCGAGTTACTGGCCACTACCGCTTGCAGAAGCTATTCAAACTCATTGTGTGAATCAGTTTGGTTTCTTGAGTCTCAACTACAAGCTGAAAGACATCGATCAGCTGTGCTGCGACAAGAAGCGGAAGGACTACGGAAGTCCCTGGAGCATTCAGATGCATACTTTCTGGTGCAACAGCAAGCGTTGGAGGATTTTAGCGCCAAATAGGACAAAGCTAATAAGCTTGCTAAGCTTATTGCCAGCATGGTGGATACCCAGGATAACGTTTCTTGAGCTCTTCTGATGTTGTTTCAGTTATGCTCTTGTTTTGCTGCCGCGTTTATTTGCACTGGTGGCCAATTTTGACGGCCAGTGTATGTAATATGCTGCTTTGTTCCCTATATTTGCACTGGTGGTGAACTTTGATGCCCAGTGGATGTAATATGTGTAATAGCGGTAATAGGCTAGCGTTAATTGCTTGCTTATTTATTTCCTTATTGTCTTGTTTAGTTGTTTGCTTGTAGTCACTGCAGTTCTTTTTCTGTGTTTTTCTAGTGGCTAGAATAACCTATTTTTGGAAACTAGGCCAAAATAATCATGCCAACACACGGACTATTGTAACCATGGGCCTCCTGCGGGACGTATGATCCATGGGCCTTCTACGGGTCGTAGGATCCATTGGCCTTCTATACAGGCCGTAGGATCCATGGGCCTTCTACGAGCTGTATGATCCATGGGCCTTGTATGGGCTGTATGATCCATGGGCCTTTTACGGGCCGTAGGATCCATGGGCCTTCTACTAGGCGTATCATCATTTCGCCAATCATGGGTCATACTATTCGTGGACCATAATGGGTCGTTAATAAGCCATATTTGATAACTCTATGAAAATAGCCCAACGAGTTTTTTTTACATGAAAACGGCCCAACGTATTAACGGGCCACAAACGGGCCAACTGTAACCACGGGCTGAATTTGGCCCACAAGCAGAAAATGACAGTAACGGGCCGTAAGTAACCGAATGCTGGAAATGAGCCCAGGAATAAATGGGCCCTGAGAAGGCCGAAATATAACCTGGGCTAGAAACGGCCCAATGGAATAATGGGCCGTTAATGGGTATGAAGTGATACACTGTTTCACCACGGGTCGTTAATGGGCCAAGAGTTACAAAGGGCCTCATATGGGCCGAAAGACGTCATGGGCCATACATGGGCCAGAAGTTAAAATGGGCTGGAATCATATTGGACGGCCCAGATGACAGTACTGGGCCTAATTCGGAGAGGTCGTAACGGGCCCTGGGTTAGCGGGTTGTAAATGGGCTATATGTGAACAGCCGTTAACAAGCTTTCCGAGGGCCGGCCCGCCACCTTTTGACCAAGTCAAACGGGCCGGCCTTTTCACAGGAATGGGCCTCTCTTGGGCCATGCCACGTGTCGACGTATCTTAGGCGCCTTGGGTCCAATGAGTGGATGACATCTATCCCAACAGTGAGCCGACACGTGTTTCCTCCAGCCAATGATGATTTTACACATGGAAAATCCCCATTGGTCAGGGCTGTTAACGGGTTATCGGATCCAAAACCGGACCCGATAGCTTAACGGCGTTCTGTTACGGTGGATGCCACGTGTCGGTCACCCTTGACGAAAGCACTTCTGTGACGCGCGATTTATCATCATGGAAGTGGACACTTTCGTGATGATAATTTCGGTAATGTCATGGAACACTTGTATGACAACACAGGTATGACTATCTTGATTCTGGTATAAAATTGTCATGGATGTACATGCATGACAAAAAATGTGACCTGCTGTGAAAAACACGTATCATCACGGAAGTGTGTTTTTTTGTAGTGTGGTCTCCTCTCTCTCTCTCTCTCCACTATGGCCCAATAAGGAACATACACTTACCGGGGGTTTCTGGTAACCTCCCGGTACTCCGGTAAAATCCCGATTTCACCCGGAACTATTCCGATGTCCAAATATAGGCTTCCAATATATCGATCTTTATGTCTCGACCATTTCGAGATGCCTCGTCATGTCCGTGATCATATCCGGGACTCTGAACTACCTTCGGTACATCAAAACACATAAACTCATAATACCGATCGTCACCGAATGTTAAGCGTGCGGACCCTACGGGGTCGAGAACTATGTAGACATGCCCGAGACACATCTCCAGTCAATAACCAATAGCGGAACCTGGATGCTCATATTGGCTCCTACATATTCTACGAAGATCCTTATCGGTCAAACCGCATACCAACATACGTTGTTCCCTTTGTCATCGGTATGTTACTTGCCCGAGATTCGATCGTCGGTATCTCAATACCTAATTCAATATCGTTACCGGCAAGTCTCTTTACTCATTCCGTAATGCATCATCCTGCACTAACTCATTAGTAACATTGCTTGCAAGGCTTATAGTGATGTGCATTACCGAGAGGGCCCAGAGATACCTCTCCGACAATCGGAGTGACAAATCCTAATCTTGATCTATGCCAACTCAACAAGTACCATCGGAGACACCTGTAGAGCACCTTTATAATCACCCAGTTACTTGTGATGTTTGGTAGCACAGAAAGTGTTCCTTTGGTACTCGGGAGTTGCATAATCTCATAGTCATAGGAACATGTATAAGTCATGAAGAAAGCAATAGCAATATACTAAACGATCAAATGCTAAGCTAACGGAATGGGTCAAGTCAATCACATCATTCTCTAATGATGTCATCCCGTTAATCAAATGACAACTCATGTCTATGGCTAGCAAACTTAACCATCTTTGATTCAACGAGCTAGTCAGGTAGAGGCATACTAGTGACACTTTGTTTGTCTATGTATTCACACATGCACTAAGTTTTCGGTTAATACAATTCTAGCATGAATAATAAACATTTATCATGATATAAGGAAATATAAATAAAAAATTTATTATTGCCTCTAGGGCATATTTCCTTCACTCTCCCACTTGCACTAAAGTCCATAATCTAGATTACACAGTAATGATTCTAACACCCATGGAGTCTTGGTGTTGATCATGTTTTGCTCATGAGAGAGGCTTAGTCAACGGGTCTGCAACATTAAGATCCGTATGTATCTTGCAAATCTCTATGTCTCCCTCCTTGACTTAATCACGGATGGAATTGAAGCGTCTCTTGATGTGCTTGGTTCTCTTGTGAAATCTGGATTCCTTTGCCAAGGCAATTGCACCAGTATTGTCACAGAAGATTTTCATTAGACCCGATGCACTAGGTATAACACCTAGATAGGATATGAACACCTTCATCCAGAATCCTTCATTTGCTGCTTCCGAAGTAGCTATGTATTCCGCTTCACACGTAGATCCCACCACGACGCTCTACTTGGAACTGCACCAACTGATAGCTCCACCATTTAATAAAAACACGTATCCGGTTTGTGACTTAGAATCATCCGGATTAGTGTCAAAGCTTGCATCGACGTAACCATTTAAGACGAGCTCTTTGTCACCTCCATAAACGAGAAACATATCCTTAGTCCTTTTCAGGTATTTCAGGATGTTCTTGACCGTTGTCCAGTTATCCACTCCTGGATTACTTCGGTACCTCCCTGCTAAACTAATAGCAAGGCACACATCAAGTCTGGTACACAGCATTGCATACATGATAGAGCCTATGGCTGAAGCATAGGGAACACCTTTATTTTCTCTCTATCTTCTAAAGTGGTCGGGCATTGAGTCTGACTCAACTTCACACCTTGTAACACAGGAAAGAACCCTTTCTTTGCTTCATCCATTTTGAACTTCTTCAAAGCTTTATCAAGGTATGTGCTTTGTGAAAGTCCAATTAAGCGTCTTGATATATCTCCATAGATCTTGATGCCCAATATATAAGCAGCTTCACTGAGGTCTTTCATTGAAAAACTCTTATTCAAGTATCCTTTTATGCTATCCAGAAATTCTATATCATTTCCAATCAACAATATGTCATCCACATATAATATTAGAAATGCTACAGAGCTCCCACTCACTTTCTTGTAAATACAGGCTTCTCCAAAAGTCTATATAAAACCATATGCTTTGATCACACTATCAAAATGTTTATTCCAACTCCGAGATGCTTGCACCAGTCCATAGATGGATCATTGGAGCTTGCACACTTTGTTAGCACCCTTTGGATCGATAAAACCTTCAGGTTGCATCACATACAACTCTTCTTCCAGAAATCCATTCAGGAATGCAGTCTTTACATCCATTTGCCAAATTTCTTAATCATAAAATGCGGCAATTGCTAACATGATTCGGACGGAATTAAGCATCGCTACGGGTGAGAAGGTCTCATCGTAGTCAACTCCTTGAACTTGTCGAAAACCTTTCGCAACAAGTCGAGCTTTGTAGACAGTAACATTACCGTCAGCGTCAGTCTTCTTCTTGAAGATCCATTTATTCTCCACGGCTTGACGATCATCAGGCAAGTCAACCAAAGTCCACACTTTGTTCTCATACATGGGTCCCATCTCAGATTTCATGGCCTCAAGCCGTTTTGTAGAATCTAGGATCATCATCGCTTCCTCATAGTTCGTAGGTTCGTCATGGTCAAGTAACATGACCTCCAGAACAGAATCACCATACCACTCTGGTGCGGATCTTACTCTGGTTGACCTACGAGGTTTGGTAGTAACTTGATCTAAAGTTATATGATCATCATCATTAGTGATACGTCTCCGTCGTATCTACTTTTCCAAACACTTTTGCCCTTGTTTTGGACTCTAACTTGTATGATTTGAATGGAACTAACCTGGACTGACGCTGTTTTCAGCAGAATTGCCATGATGTTGTTTTATGTGTAGAAAACAAAAGTTCTCAGAATGACCTGAAACTCCACGGAATATCTTACAATAAATAATAAAAAATCCTCGCCATAGATGAAGACCAGGGGGCCCACACCCTTCTCACGAGGGTGGGGGGCGCCCCCCCCCCACTAGGGCGCGTCCCCTACCTCGTGGGCCCCCTGGAGACCCCCCGACTCCAACTCCAACTCTATATAACTGCTTTCGGGGAGAAAAAAGTAGGAGAGAAGAAATCATCGCGTTTTATGATACGGAGCCGCCGCCAAGCCCTAAAACCTCTCGGAGGGGCTGATCTGGAGTCCATTCGGGGCTCCGGAGAGGGGGATTCGTCGTCGTCGTCATCATCAACCATCCTCCATCACCAATTTCATGATGCTCACCGCCGTGCGTGAGTAATTCCATCGTAGGTTTGCTGGACGGTGATGGGTTGGATGAGATTCACCATGTAATCGAGTTAGTTTTGTTAGGGTTTGATCCCTAGTATCCACTATGTTCTGAGATTGATGTTGTTATGACTTTGCTATGCTTAATGCTTGTCACTAGGTCCCAAGTGCCATGATTTCATATCTGAACCTATTATGTTTTCATCAATATATGAGTGTTCTTGATCCTATCTTGCAAGTCTATAGTCACCTATTATGTGTTATGATCCGTTAACCCCGAAGTGACAATAATCGGGATACCTACCGGTGATGACCGTAGTTTGAGGAGTTCATGTATTCACTATGTGCTAATGCTTTGTGCCGGTTCTCTATTAAAAGGAGGCCTTAATATCCCTTAGTTTCCATTAGGACCCCGCTGCCACGGGAGGGTAGGACAAAAGATGTCATGCAAGTTCTTTTCCATAAGCACGTATGACTATATTCGGAATACATGCCTACATTACATTGACGAATTGGAGCTAGTTCTGTGTCACCCTATGTTATGACTATTACATGATGAACCGCATCCGGCATAATTATCCAGCATTGATCCAATGCCTATGAGCTTTCCATATACTGGTTTACGCTTATTTACTTTCTCATTGCTATTGTTACAATCACTACAAAATACCAAAAACATTACTTTGCTTTCATTACTCTTTTGTTACTGTTACCATCACTATCATATTACTTTGCTACTAAACACTCTGCTGCAGATACTAAGTTTCCAGGTGTGGTTGAATTGACAACGCAGTTGCTAATACTTGAGAATATTCTTTGGCTCCCCTTGTGTCGAATCAATAAATTTGGGTTGAATACTCTACCCTCGAAAGCTGTTGCGATCCCCTATACTTGTGGGTTATCAAGACTAATTTTTGGCGCCGTTGCTGGGGAGCATAGCTCTATTCTTTGAGTCACTTGGGATTTATATCTGCTGGACACTATGAAGAACTTGAGAGATCCAAAAACCAAGATCTATCCCTCAACTACGAGGGGAGGTAAGGAACTGCCATCTAGCTCTGCACTTGATTCACCTTCTGTTATGAGTAAGCTTGCGACACCTAAACCTGCTTCTGCTATTCGTTCTGATATGTCGCATGTTATTGATGATGCTACTTCTGCTATACATGATACTTATGATGAAACTACCTCTATGCCTAATACTACTATGCCACTTAGTGATTTTCTCGAGGAACGACTTGCTAGGGCTAGAGAGATTGAAAATATTGAATCTGATTATGAAGATGAAAGTTATGATGAAGAATCACTTGTTATTCCTGAGGGTTATTTATTTTATCAAGATGCTTCTTTAGCTATTTTAGCTTGCAAAGATAGATATGAACTCAAAAGGTTATTAGCTAAATGGAATAAGCAATCTCTAAATGCTAGGATGAGACCTGACCCTGCTTTTGCTACTTCACCTATCTGTGTTGCTGATAAGGATTACGAATTCTCTGTTGATCCTGATATAATTACTTTGGTTGAATCTGATCCTTTTCATGGTTATGAATCTGAAACTGTTGTAGCACATCTTACTAAATTAAATGATATAGCCACCCTGTTCACTAATGATGAGAGATCTCGCTACTTTTATATCCTTAAAATATTTCCGTTCTCATTAAAGGGTGATGCTAAGATATGGTTTAATTCTCTTGATCCTGGTTGTATGCGTAGTCCCCAGGATATGATCTACTACTTCTCTGCTAAATATTTCCCTGCTCATAAGAAACAAGCTATTTTAAAGGAAATATACAACTTTGTGCAAATTAAAGAAGAGAGTCTCCCACAAGCTTGGGGGAGGCTTCTCAAGTTACTTAATGCTTTTCCCGATCATCCTCTTAAGAAAAATGAAATACTTGATATCTTTTACAATGGACTAATCGATGCTTCCAGAGATTACCTGGATAGTTGTGCTGGTTCTCTTTTCAGGGAAAGAAGACCGGATGAAGCTGAAATCTTATTGAATAATATGTTGACAAATGAAAATAATTGGGCACCTCCTGAGCCAGCTCCTGAGTTAGCTCCTATTCCAATTAATGATCCTATTCCTAAACCAACTCTGAAGAAGAGAGGTATTCTATTTCTCAGTCCTAAAGATATGCAAGAGGCAAAGAAATCTATGAAAGAAAAAGGTATTAAAGCTGAAGATGTTAAGAATTTAACTCCTATTGAAGAAATACATGGTCTTAATTTACCGCCTATTAAAGAAACATATGATCTTATTCCTTTATTTATTGAAGAACCTCCAGACCCCGATAACCCGACACAGGTAGTAAAGGTAAATTCTCTCTATAGATATGATAAAGCTGAAATCCCTCCTACTAAAATTGCTAGTCAATGCTTGGATGAGTTTGATAATTTTATGTTTAAGCAAGAAGTCTTCAATGCTTATTTTGGTAGACAATTAAAACAAGATGCTGATATGATTAAATACTTGGGTGATTATATGGCTAATATTAGAGGTGAACTTAAACTTGTTAGCAAACATGCTTCTATGGTTACCACTCAAGTAGAACAAGTACTTAAAGCTCAAAAAGAATTGCTCAATGAGATGAATAGTAAGAAAAATAATTATGATGTTAAAGTGGCTACTAGAACTGGTAGAATGACTCAGGAACCTTTGTATCCTGAAGGCCACCCTAAGATAATTGAGCAAGATTCTCAGAGAAATAAAATTGATGCACCCAGTTCTTCTAAAAGGAAGAAAAAGAAAAATGATAGAACTGTGCAAACTTCTAGTGAACCTATTGCAGAACCACCTGATAATCCAAATGATATTTCTATTTCTGATGCTGAAACACAATCTGGTAATGAACATGAACCTAATGAAAATGTTAATGATGATGTTCATAATGATGCTCAACATAGTAAGGATAATGATGTAGAAATTGAACCTGCTGTTGATCTTGATAACCCACAATCAAAGAATCAATGTTATGATAAGAAAGACTTTGTTGCTAGGAAACATGGTAAATAAAGAGAGCCTTGGGTTCAGAAACCCATGCCTTTTCCTCCCAAACCATCCAAGAAAAAGGATGATGAGGATTTTAAGCGCTTTGCTGAAATGATTAGACCTATCTTTTTGCGTATGCGATTAACTGATATACTCAAAACCAATCCTTATGCTAAGTACATGAAAGATATTATTACAAATAAAAGAAAGATACCGGAAGCTGAAATTTCCACCATGCTTGCTAATTATACTTTTAAGGGTGGAATACCAAAGAAACTTGGAGATCTAGGAGTACCTACTATACCATGCCCCATTAAAAGAAGCTATGTTAAAACTGCTTTATGTGATCTTGGAGCCGGTGTTAGTGTTATGCCTATCTCTTTATATTGTAAACTTGATTTGAATAAGTTGACACCTACTGAAATATCTTTACAAATGGTTGATAAATCAACTGCTATACCTGTCGGTATTTGTGAGGATGTGCCTGTTGTGGTTGCAAACGTTACTATTTTAACGGACTTTGTTATTCTTGATATTCCCGAGGACGATAGTATGTCTATTATTCTTGGAAGACCTTTTCTTAATACTGCAGAGGCTCTTATTGATTGCAACAAAGGCAATGTCACTTTTCATGTTAATGGTAATGAGCATACGGTACACTTTCCTAGGAAACAACCTCAAGTTCATAGTATCAATTCTATCGGAAAAATTTCATCGATTATATTTGGAGGTTTTGAATTTCCTCTTCCTACTGTCAAGAAATATGATATACTTATTATTGGGGATGTGCATATCCCCGTTGAGGTAACCTAGTGTTATTCGAAATTTCTCTGGTTTCATGTTAATCGGAATGAGTTGTTAACAAGACTTGATCAACCTTGTTACTGGATTCCTTTTGACGAGCATGAGATGGATGAAACTAGAAGCACAACCTTCTGTACCCTCTCTATACTTTCTGTTATTTAGTTGAAATAAAGTGAAAATAAATAATTTTCTGTCTGTTATCTGATTATCCGTGCAATATAAAAATACCTCAAAAATAAAAGTTCTCCAAATGCCCTGAAAATTAAATATGATTTTTTATAGAATAATTGAGGATTTATGGTGCAAAGAACACACCAGGGGGGCCAACCACCTTGCCACGAGGGTGGAGGGCGCGCCCACCCCCCTAGGGAGCGCCCCCTGCCTCGTGGGCCCATGGTGGCCCTCCTCCACTTATTCCTGCACCCATATTTTTCTTCTTCCTCCCACACACATGAAAAACCAACTCAAGCACGAGTTACATCCCTCTTTGCTGCCATTTTCGATCTCCTTGCTCAAAACACCTCTCACAAAACTGCTTTGGGAGATTGTTCCTTGGTATGTGACTCCTCCATTGGTCCAATTAGTTTTTGTTCTAGTGCTTTATTCATTGCAAATTCTTGCTGCTTAGGTGACCCTGTTCTTGAGCTTGCATGTCAAATTTATGTGGTCAAAAGTAGTTTTGATGCATGATATAGGCCCTAGGCACTTGTAGGAGTAGTTTCTATCAATATTATTGAGTTTGGTTTACTTTTATTTTGAAGTTACTAAAAATTTCAGAATTTTTCAGAAAATGATGAGGAGATTATTGAGGGGCTCATCGAGCCAAAGCTCGAAGGAAAAGGCACCGAAGCCTAAGTATAATTTGCCGCGCACCGCGGAGGTTCGGGCGTGTGAATGGCCTTCCGAGGATTTCTTGAGAGCAGCCGGGATTTATGAAGATTTTCATGAGTTGGCTCATAATGCAGGCCTCACCGCTTTCCTCCACGACCAATGCGATCAGTATCTCTTGCTCACAAATACCTTTGTGCAAAACTTTCATTTTCATTCTAGGAACTCACCACCTACGGTGGAGTTTCATTTATATTATGAGCATAAGGAGATGTCACTTTATGATTTCTATCGGATTTGTTTAGTCCCTTTTGGGGGAAAGACAGAAGGGGAATGTTGGAGTAATGGGCTACGGGTAGGCTAACCCGAGGCCCATAGCCTTTCAAGACATCGGGGCTTACTGCGCCCCTCAAGACAACGGACGGAGAGCCGACTTCAGGAGGGCGGCTGGAGGAACAGCCGGCCGCCCATGAGCATCCAAGTCCTACGGATGAGATCGAGACCGGCCGACTCCGACTGGCGGCTTCCGGAGTCGCCGACCGCGGGAAGTCGTCCCACAACGCCAGCGAAACCCATGCCCTCATCAGGCGGGATGTGACAGGGAGTGGCGATAGTGAAGCCCACTCCCTCCCCTTTTTCCGGGGGATGGCCAGAGCACAGTGCGATGTACCAGTGGAGATCTTCGTCTGGCACAGCACTATGCCATGCCATCCCTGACGCCAGCAACAGTGGGCGGAGTCCTGTACCCACGACGTCTGATAGTACGAACCACGAAAGACGGGCCCTACCGGTCAGTGAGAGTCCGGAAGATGGCTAGAGCGCCACAAGACGGACCTGTAGGGAGCCGGGCCCTGGGAGTCGGCCTGCCCCTCCTACGGGTTCCCCGCGCCATTAACAAGATGAGACAGGGAGTGACAACAGTGATCGCCCACCAGACGGCGGGGCTGTAGCCACGACCCCATGACCAATCCTGCGTCATTAGAGGCACGGCTACAATAATCAGCAGCCGGCAGGACCCGCAAGCGGCGGGTGCGGCCTGTCGGCTCCGTACCGGACCAGTCAGCGAGGCCCACCAGTCGGCGGGCCCCAGCAGTCGGCGGAAGGGTCGGCAGGCGAAGAGACTGACGGCTGGGCCCTACGACCAGTCAGTTTACCATTGTACCCCTGGGGGTAGGCCTATATAAACCCCCCAGGGCACCCATGCAAAGGGTTCGGATTCACTAGATCTAGACCAGACCTTAGAAAAGGAGGGAGCTTGCCTTGCCCTCTCCGTAGATACAGCTCAAGGAGCACCTTTGTACTCACTTTGCCTTAGTGATCATGTGGAGACCCCGCAGAGCAGGACTAGGGGTGTTATCTCCTAGGAGAGCCCCGAACCTAGGTAAAGTACGCCGGTGTTCGTGTCTACGCCTCATCCCGTTTCCAGGCACCGGCGACGTTCTACTCGCCCCCACCATGATAAGCCATCCATTGGCATATGTCGCACCCAACCCTCGACATTTGGCGCCCACCATGGGGCCTGGTGCACCGTCGTCCGGAGACCTGTTCTGGACGGGAACCCTTTTTCTCCCTGGCGAGCGCAGCCAGCCCGGCATGCCAGACGGAGTCTGCGCTGACGCGCTGCATGGCGCTGAGCTCGCCGTCGCAGCCAGTTGCCTCGCCGATCTTGTCGGCGAGGTCCGCCTCTTCGATGAGCCCGCATCCGACATGGGCACGGGCGGCCCCGAGAGCCTCCTTGCGGGCCTTCTCGATCAACTCCACGTCACCAGCGAGCCAGCTGGGGACTTGGAGTCCGTAGGTGATACGTCTCCGTCGTATCTATAATTTTTGATTGTTCCATGCCAATATTATTCAACTTTCATATACTTTTTGGCAACTTTTTATATTATTTTTGGGACTAACATATTGATCCAGTGCCCAGTGCCAGTTCCTGTCTGTTGCATGTTTTTGGTTTCGCAGAATATCCATATCAAACGAAGTCCAAACGGGATAAAAATGGACGGAGCTTATTTTTGGAAAATATGGAAAATTCAGAAGGAAAATCAACGTGAACCAGTGCCCGAGGTGGTCACGAGGCAGGGGGCGCCCCCCCCCTAGGGCGTGCCCCCTACCCTCATGAGCCCACCGTAAGGCGGTTGACGCTCTTCTTTTGCTGCAAGAAAGCTAATATTCGGAAAAAAAAACAAGGCGAAGGTTTCAGGCCAATCGGAGTTATGGATCTCCATATATATACAAAACGGTGAAACAGAGCCAGATCAGAACGCAGAATCAGAGAGAAACAGAGAGATAGATCCAATCTCGGAGGGGCTCTCACCCCTCCCATGCCATGGAGGCCAAGGACCAGAGGGGAAACCCTTCTCCCATCTAGGGAGGAGGTCAAGGAAGAAGAGGAAGAAGGGGGGCCCTCTCCCCCTCTCCTCTGGTGGCGCCGGAACGCCGCCATGGCCATCATCATCATCACCGCGATCTTCACCAACACCTCCGCCATCTTCACCAACATCTCCATCACCTTCCCCCCCTCTATCTACAGCGGTCCACTCTCCCGCAACCCGCTGTACCCTCTACTTGAACATGGTGCTTTATGCTTCATATTATTATCCAATGATGTGTTGCCATCCTATGATGTCTGAGTAGATTTTCATTGTCCTATCGGTGGTTGATGAATTGCTATGATTGATTTAATTTGCTTGTGGTTATGTTGCTGTCCTTTGGTGCCCATCATATGAGCGTGCGCGTGGATCACACCATAGGGTTAGTTGTATGTTGATAGGACTATGTATTGGAGGGCAAGAGTGACAGAAGCTTCAACCTAGCATAGAAATTGATGCATACGGGATTGAAGGGGGACCTATATATCTTAATGCTATGGTTGGGTTTTACCTTAATGAACATTAGTAGTTGCGGATGCTTGCTAATAGTTCCAATCATAAGTGCATAGAATTCCAAGTAAGGGATGACATGCTAGCAGTGGCCTCTCCCACATAATACTTGCTATCGGTCTAGTAAAGTAGTCAATTGCTTAAGGGACAATTTCGCAACTCCTACCACCACTTTTCCACACTCGCTATATTTACTTTAGTTGCTTATTTACCTTAATAGCCCCTAGTTTTATTTTCGTGCTCTTTACTTTCTTGCAAGCCTTTCCGAAAACACCTACAAAGTACTTCTAGCTTCATACCTGTTCTAGGTAAAGCGAACGTCAAGCGTGCGTAGAGTTGTATCGGTGGTCGATAGAACTTGAGGGAATATTTGTTCTACCTTTAGCTCCTCGTTGGGTTCGACACTCTTATTTATTGAAAACTGTTGCGATCCCCTATCAGCGCGAGATGGACCGCACTGTGGGCGGCACGCCGGCTGCGGCTGGGCCTAGCCGCCTTGGCACGGTCCAGCAGTGCGACGCGGCTATCGCCGATCTGTTCAGAGCGAATCACCCCGTTTACGCCACGCCTGCGGAGAACATTTGAGCCGCCCAGGCGGCGGCGGACGAGCTGGACAAGTTCGAGGGCGAAGAGCGTCGCTTGATGACGGAGCGCGTCCAGCGACTCCTTGACGCGGCTGCTGAGCAGAACGAGGCCGGCTGCCACGCTGATGCGCCGCGTCGACGGAATGACAACCTGCTTCTGCGCTGAGATGAAGGCGCGGAGTCTCGAACGCCAACTGCCGGCGTCCGCGGAAGGAAAGACAAGGAGCCGGCTGCCAGCCGTAGTCAGACTCGCATCACCATAGAGCGCGACCGAGACGATCGCCCAAGAACAGTGGAACGACGGGACGACTGTCCGCCTCCTCCCCCTCGGAGGGAAAGGCGAGTCTCCCCGCCGCCTGTTGATCACACAACGCTCGGCGATCGCCTTGGCTGCCAAGAGGGAGTCGGAGAGAATGACGCCCGCCACCGGATCGACCGTCTCCATCGATCCCTGGCGCCTGAAGAAGAAGATGAGTTGGGTCCATCGTGCTTCGGCCCCCGCATCCGAGACGAGCCCTTCCCCAAAGGGTTCACGCTTCCCAGAGACACACCCAAGTACACCGGCTCGGTGAAGCCGGAAGACTGGCTGGTCGACTACTCCACGGTCGTCAGCATAGCAAACGGCAACAAGCGTGTTGCTATGAAGTACGTTTCGCTCATGCTCCAAGGCACGGCCCGGACTTGGCTAAATAGCTTGAGGCCCCGCAGCATCAACAGTTGGGTCGACTTCACCGATGCCTTCATACGCACCTTCACCAGCACGTACAAGCGGCCTCCCAAGCCTCGCCAGCCCTCCTTATGTGTGCAGGGCCCCAGTGAGTCAACCCGCGACTACCTCACGCGCTGGGCCGAGATTTGCAACTCCTACGAAGGTGTGCACGAGGTGCAGGCCATCGAGTACTTCACCGCAGGATGCCGAGAGGGCACCCTCCTCAAGCACAAGCTTCTCTGTGACGAGCCGGAAACCCTCGACGAGCTGCTGATCATAGCGGACAAGTACGCCACGGCCGACTCCTCCATGAAGATGGAGATTCAAGTCAGCACGACCGGCAAAGTGTCTCCTCCGGCTCCCCGAACCCCGGCCGGAGACACCAGTCAGCGTTAACCACAGAACGACCACAAGCGCAAAGCCCCACCGCCGACTTCCACCAGCCGGCAGGTGGCGACAGTCGAAAATCAGCAGCCAGAAGGGCAGCCCCCGCCCAAGCGCCAGAAGGGCGGCAAGCCCAACTGGCAGCCGGCTTTCTCATATGAGCAGACTCTGGATGGACCCTGCAAGTTCCACAATGGCGCGAAGCCGTCCAACCACACCACTCAGAAATGCCACTGGCTCACTAGGATAGCCAAGGGAGACGGACTTTTGCCTCCCCCACCTGCGGTGCAGCCGCCTCCTCTGCCCCAGCAGCCGGCGGTCAGACCAGTCGGCGCAGTACAAGACGAGTACCCAGAAGAGCAGGGAGCTTATGTCATGTTCACTAGTGTGGCCAACGATTGACGCAGCAGGCGACTGCAGCAGCAGGAGGTGAATGCAGTAACAACTGACACGCCAGAGTTCATGCATTGGTCTGAGAAGCCCATCAGCTGGAGTCGAGCTGACCACCCCGAAGTAATGCCCAGACCCGGCTCCTACGCTTTGGTTTTGGACGCCACCTTTACCACGGACAAGCGAGCTGCTCGCTTCTCCAGAGTCCTGATAGACGGCGGTAGCAGCATCAACATTTTGTACAAAGACACCATGGAGAAGTTAGGAATCAGGCAGAGGCAACTGCAGTCCAGCCGGACGATGTTCCACGGCATAGTTCCTGGCCTTTCCTGCTCGCTAATCGGCAAGATCTTGATCGACGTCCTCTTCAGAGACAAAGATCATTTCCGCCGAGAGTCAATATGGTTCGAGGTGGTGGACCTAGAGAGCCCATACCATGCGATGCTTGGCCGGCCAGCCCTGGCCAAGTTCATGGTCGTCCCCCACTATGCCTACCTCAAGATGAAGATGCCGAGTTCCAAGGGGATCCTGACCATAAATGGCGACTACAAGAAGTCGTCCGCCCGCGCATCAGAGAGCAGCCGACTGGCCGAGTCCCTCATGATCGCAGCTGAGAAGCGACTACTAGATCGAGTTTTTGCGATGGCAAGCAAACAGCCGGAGATGTCGCCTGATCCCAGAGAGTCAGAAGCTGAGGGCTCGTTCAAGCCGGCCAAGGAAACAAAGAAGATACCTTTGGACCCAGAGCACCCAGAGAGGTACGTTGTCAAAGGTGCCAACCTCGACAGCAAATAGGAAGGCGAGCTCGTCGATTTCCTCGTGAGAATCGAGACATCTTCGCATGGTCCCCCAAAGACATGCCAGGTGTCCCGGCGGAATTTGCCGAGCACAAATTACACGTCCAATCTGATGCCAAGCTAGTCAGACAACCTTTGCGCCGCTTGTCAGAAGATAAGAGGAGAGTTGTTGGAGAAGAGATAGCCCGGCTGCTTGTAGCCGGCTTCATCATGGAAGTATTCTTTCCAGAATGGCTGGCCAACCCGGTCTTGGTACTGAAGAAGAACAAGCAATGGCGAATGTGTATTGACTACACTAGCCTCAACAAAGCATGCCCCAAGGACCCGTTCACTTTGCCAAGGATTGACCAAGTGATAGACTCCACAGCCGGATGCGAGCTGTTGAGTTTCTTGGATGCATATTCAGGGTATCACCAGATCAAGTTGAACCCGGCCGATAGGCTGAAGACCGCCTTCATCATGCCGTTTGGAGCTTTCTGCTACCTAACCATGACGTTCGGCTTAAGGAACGCCGGCGCCACCTTCCAACAATGCATGCAGAAATGCCTCCTCAAGCAGCTCGGCAGAAATGCTCATGTTTACATGGACGACGTGGTGGTAAAAACGGAGAGGCGTGGAACACTGCTGGAAGATCTCAAAGAGACCTTCAAGAACTTGCGCCAATTTTAGATCAAGCTCAACCGGGAGAAGTGCATCTTCAGAGTACCAGCCGGCCAGCTCCTTGGCTTCCTGGTCTCCGAACGCGGCATAGAATGCAACCCTGTGAAGATCAAGGCAATTTAAAGGATGGAGGTACCCAGCCGACTGCTGGACGTACAAAAATTTACCGGCTGTTTGGTGTCCATCAGCCGATTCATCAGTCGGCTGGGCGAGAAGGCTCTTCCCCTGTACCAACTCATGAAGAAGACCACTTTTTTCGAGTGGAACCACAAGGCGGACGAAGCATTTTTTTCAACTAAAGAAGATGCTGACTACTCCACCTGTCCTGGCGGCTCCGACTCCTAAGGAGCCCATGCTCCTCTACATCGCCACCACCAGCCGAGTGGTCAGTACAGTCATTGTGGTAGAACGCAAAGAGTAAGGCAAAGCACTACCAGTCCAGAGACCAGTATATTATTTGAGTGAAATACTGTCGACCTCCAAGCAAAACTACCCCCACTACCAGAAGATGTGTTATGGTGTGCACTTTGCCGCCAAGAAATTGAAGCCTTACTTCCAAGAACATCCAATCACTATGGTCTGCACGGCTCTTCTAGCCGAGATCATCGGCAGCAGAGACGCTTCGGGTCGAGTGGCCAAGTGGGCCATAGATTTGGCCCCCTACACCATCTACTACCAACCTCGCACTGCCATCAAGTCACAAGCGCTGGCCGACTTCCTCGTCGACTGGGCCGAAACCCAGTATCTACCACCAGCGCCAGACTCCACCCATTGGCGAATGCATTTTGACGGTTCCAAGATGCGCACCAGCTTGGGAGCCGGCATCGTCCTCACCTCTCCCAAGGGCGACAAGCTCAAGTATGTGCTGCAAATCCATTTTGCTGCCTCCAACAACGTCGCTGAGTACGAGGCACTCATTCACGGGCTACGGCTAGCCAAAGAGCTCGGCATTCGCCGGATCCTGTGCTATGGTGACTCTGACTTGGTGGTCCAGCAGTCGTCAGGCGATTGGGACGCCAAGGACGCAAACATGGCGAGCTACCGCTTCCTCGTGCAACAACTCAGCGGATATTTTGAGGGGTGCAAGTTTCTCCATGTACCAAGAAACGACAACTACCAAGCAGACGCCCTGGCGCGAATCGGCTCCACCCGTCAGGCGATACCGTCCGGCGTCGCCCTCCAGCGCCTCCTCAAGCCATCACCGGAGTCAGACTCCATCTTCATGCCGGCTCCTCCTGAAGTAGCCAGATCCGACTCAAGAGCCCCCGCAGATGGCACGAGTATTCTAGCAGACGGCACGGGAATCATGGCAGTCGCACCCAGCTCAGGGACTACGGCGGTTGGCCCAGAGACTTCAGAGCTCGGCCCGAAGACTTCAGAGCCCGGCCCGGGGACTGGACCAACCCGCCCGGGGACTTCATCGACACAACAAGCGGCTGCCAACTCCAACCCGCCACCTCCCGGCCCAGCCGCCCTCGTCCAAGTCGCAGTCTTAGCTGTTGCAGAAATCGCGGCACCTTCATGGGCCCAGCCCATCCACAAATTCATGGTGAACAAAGAGCTGCCAACTGATGAGATCTCGGCTCGGCAAGTACAACACCGGGCGGCAGCGTATGCCATCGTCAATAGAGAGCTCGTAAGGCGCAGTGTCACTAGTGTTCACCAGCGATGTGTGGAACCAGAGCAAGGCCAGGCAATCCTCAAAGACATCCATCAAGGCGAATGTGGCCACCATGCGGCTTCAAGGGCACTCGTCGCCAAAGCTTTCCGCCATGGCTTCTTCTGGCCGACTGCTCTTGAAGACGCCAAGTCCTTGGTCCAAAAATGCAAGGGGTGCCAGAAGTTCCGCTCTAAGCCTCTTCAGCCGGCTTCACACTCAAAACTATTCCCATTGCCTGGCCCTTTGCTATCTGGGGCCTGGACATGGTCGGACCATTCAAGACAGCATGAGGCAGTTTGACTCATTTACTTGTTGCAGTGGACAAGTTCACCAAATGGATAGAAGCAAAGCCAATTAAGAGTTTAAATGGTCCGACCGTTGTGACCTTGATCTCCGACATCACAACTCGGTACGGCATGCCGCACAGCATCATCACCGACAACGGCACAAATTTTGCCAAAGGTGCCTTGGCCCGTTTCCGCGCGACGTAGGGCATCCGACTGGACTTAGCGTCTATTGCCCATCCGCAGTCCAACGGCCAGGTAGAGCGAGCAAATGGCCTAATCCTGTCCGGCATCAAGCCTCGGCTGGTCGAGCCTCTGGAGCGCTCGGCAGGCTGCTGGCTTGATGAGTTGCCAGTCATCCTCTGGAGCCTACACACGACTCCAAACAAGTCAACCGGCTTCACGCCCTCTTCCTCGTCTACGGTGCCGAAGCCGTCATCCCAACGGACATAGAGTTCGAGTCCCCTCGAGTCACCATGTACACCGAGGAGGAAGCATAGGAAGCACGTCAAGACGGCATCGATCTGCTGGAAGAGGGTCGGCTGTTGGCACTCAGCCGGTCCAGCATCTACCAGCAGAGCCTACGCCGATACTACAATCAGAAGGTCAAGCCGCGATCTTTCCAAGAAGGAGACCTTGTGCTTCGGCTGATTCAGCGAACAGCTGGCCAGCACAAGCTCTTAGCACCTTGGGAAGGCCCCTTCATGATCAGCAAGGTGTTGGGCAACGACTCCTACTACTTGATCGATGCTCAGAAGCCCCGAGCATGCAAAAGGGACGACTCCGGCAAAGAGACGGAGAGGCCATGGAATGCAAATCTCCTTCGAAGATTTTACAGTTAATGTAGTATGTATCACGCTACCTTTTGTATTAAAGTACGAAGACTTCGTGCCCCTCGAGAAGATCTCGGGGACTGCCTTCTTTTATCTATATGATAAAGAGTTATGCCTATGAATATGTTTTTCTTCGTTATGCCACTTGGCACCGGGTTTGACTAGTCGGCCCAGGGACTCGCCGACTTGAGCTATGAAACGACTTCCTGCAGCCGGACAAGTAATGTGTGGCACTTAAGCCGACTCCTGTTAGAAGCCGCAGATCGCAGAGCGACTGTATGGCGAACAGGAGTAAGGTAGAATGGGTGTCCATATGAAAAATGGCTAAGGACTCAAAGCTCTCTCATAGCTTAAGGACGGTTTTCAATCCTTTACAACCGACTCTTTAGCAGCCGGTTTGCCGTTTCCTAAATTAACTTGCTAAAAACTCTAAAAGGCTAAGTACTTGCCTTCCCAAAGAAGCCAAGTAATTGATCTAGCGGCAGTCCGCAGAGCGGCTGCCTGACTAGCAAAACTTCAACTAAGGGAAGGCGGCAAAGGAAAAAGTCAAAGAGCAGTAAGCAAGAAAAGATAGAATACGGATAAATATTTACATAGAAAGGCCCTTGGCTGAATCATCAAGTAGAAGTTCAAGATACACCCAGTGGGTCGAATTGTGCAAAATAACAAGTTCATCGAGACTGATAAGCAGTTAAAACAAAGATAAAGTGGCAGCCTAGGAAGCCGCGGACGGACTCGGAGGATCGGAGGGGTCGGCGGTGCCAGTTGCCGGGGTAGTCGGCTGGTTGGTCTCCGCCTGATCACCTCTGGCGACAGCTGGCTCAGTTGGGTGCGGCTCATTGCTAGAGGCGCGGTCGGGCTGGGGCTGGCCGTCTGCCTCGACCTCTCGCACCTCCTCCTCGTCTCCTTCCTCCTCCTCGCCTTCCTCTTCGCCACTGGAGTCGATCACCTCCGCCGAGTCCTCGCCGTCATCCGGGTTCAGCCCAAACCACTCCGGCGGCGCCTCCTCGCCGTTCTCAGCCCGCTCTGGGACGAAGACGCTGGTGTTAGTGTACTTGGCGATCGATGCGGCGCGCTTGACAAGATTGTCCTCCACCGTTGCCAGCTCCGCCTGAGCTTCCAGCCAGAATGTGGCTAACTGGACTAAACTCAGCCCAGGATACCATGCCTTGGCGAATTCTAAAGCCCGGCGAGCTCCAGCCCGGGCTGAAGAACCCTTCCAGGCCTTAAGACGGGCGGCTGCCACCTCCAACCAGTCGGCAGTCCGACTGGGGGTGCGTGGCGCCTTCATGTCCGGCCACAAGGCGGCAATTGCCTGGGCACCGACACGTTCAAGCTGGCGCAGCATCCGGTGGGCTGGCCGAAGACAGGCCTCGATGCTTAGAATTTGGTCGTTAAGAGTTCGGGGGGCGTTGGCGGCGACCTGTGCGCCGTCCGCCCTCCGTGCTTCACAGTCAGCGTCGATGGCTTGATTGGCGGCATCAGAATGGCCGGGAAAGAAGTCTGCTAAGGAAGAAGAGAGAAGAAACAAAGTTAAAAATTTAAGGCCGACTCGACTAGCAGTCGGCAACCCAGAAAAGGAAACAAGTGGAAGCTCACCATCGACAAGATCTTCGATTGCTTGGAAGCCGGAGACCAGCGTCGCCTCCTTGTCGGTCCAGGAGGAGCGCTCGGACGCAAATTCGGCGAGAAGGGCGGTCTCCTTGTCCTCCGCCTCCTTCTGGGCCCTCTGGAGCAGCTCCTTCTGCTCCACCAGCTGCGTAGCCAGCCGGTCGCGCTCCCCCGTCAGCCGGCCGCACTCCTCCTCCCTGACGCGCAGCGCGGTGTTGACTTCGCCCAGCTGCTGCTGAAGGGCGGCGTTGGCTTCTGAAGAAGGAGGGGGAGGGATGTCAGTCGTCAACAAAGAAGAAAAGTCGCCAGGGAGATCTGGCCCGACTGCTCAGCAGTCGGCCTGAATCTCGGGGACTATAACCCGCGGGTGCGCTAGCGCGCCCCCGCAGAGAAAGAAGAAGACTCACCCCGGCTGTCCGACAAGTCAGCGGTTCGCTTGGCCAGCTCCTCAACATTGGCGTTGAAGGAGGTCACGCGAAGATTGTGGTAATCTTGCATCAAAATTTCAGGAAAAAGTGTTGGTACTTGGAACTCGCCGATTAGAGTTCCGAGCCGCCTGCTCAGCAGCCGGCCCGAAACTCGGGGACTACACCCAATGGGTGCGCTGACGCGCCCTCACAAAGAAAAACAAGGAAGCAAAGCAAAAGGAAGGATGCGTACCCGGATGGCCGTTCGTGACGCCAGGTATGCCTTGGTGCACTCCTTGATGGCGTCGCCCTCAGCTCGGAGCTTAGCTTGGATGTCCAGGAGCGCTCGGTTCAACGGGCCTGTCCCGCCTTCCCGCACCCACCCGGTGGGCGTGGCGCTCGACACCTTGGTGTCTGGGATCGAGGAGCTTGCAGCGCCGGTCTCCAGAGGATGCGGCGCTGAGGCCGCCTTCGCGAGACGGCGGCGCGTCGGCGTACTAACCTCGAGGGCCAGGCCCGTCGCCGCCGCGCCTCCGGTTGGCGGCACTGGTGGGTCCGTCGGTTGTCCGCCTGGCGCGCCTCCGGAGGGTGGCGGTGGCGGCACAATGACTCCCGGCATGGCGGTGATGTCGGCGTCCCTCTCCATGACCGGGTTCTCGTCACCGGCTTCCCCAGTCTGCACCGAGAACTCCGGTGGCAGCGGTGCGGAGTTCAAGGGGACGACAAACACCACCGACTGGTGGCGTGCGCCTTCCTCTGCGCGCTTCTTCTCCGCATCGGCGGCCTCGGCTTCCGCCAGCTTCTTCAAAGCGGCGGCCTCCACCTTGTTGGCTTCCGCCTTCTTCAAGCGAGTAGCTTCCCGCTCCTCACGCGCCTCTCGCGCGTTCCGCTCCGTCGCCTCCCGGAGGTCGGCGGCGGGATCAATCCGCCGGGTGGTGGAGGAGGTCTCCGCCGACTTCACGACGGAGCCGGCGGCCGACTTCTCAAGAGAGAGAGGGGCCCTAAAGCCGGGAAACAAAGTAAAGAAATTTCAGACAGACTCAATAAAGAAATGTGAAGGTACGAAGGGAGGTGGTACTTACGCTGAAATAAGCTGCGGCGTCTTCACCACCTTGCGGAAGCGGTTGGCCTTTGCGGCCGCCTCGTCCCGCTTGGTCGCCGCGGCTGAGCCCTTTGGCTTCTTCGGCCGGCTGCCAAACAGGCTCTTCCCGGCCTTGCGCTTCTTGCCGCCGCCTTGAGCGTCCGGCGGGGCTGACGAGCCCGCACCCGACTGGCCGGCTCCTGGCTTGTGGCATGGGACAACCTCCTCGACATCATCAGGCCAATCCTCGAGACTGGCCCCAAGTCTCGGGCCGCCTGACACGCCGCCTCCCCCCTCGGCGTCGTCCTCCAGGGCCGCCGCCCCCAAGTCGGGGTCGTCCACATCGCTCTCCGCACGGTCAGGAAGGAACTCGCGGTCTGGCCCCATGGTGCCGGCTGCTGGCTGGAGGAGGGGGTTCTGACCAAAGCCGACTAGTCAGAACGAGCAAGATGGACTCGGCAGTAAAGATGTCAGGAGGATCGAAGAAAAAGAGAGAAGGGAAACGACTCACCAGAGGCGGAGGGGCGGCACGCGAATACGGCTCCTTGCCGAACTACCACTCTTCGTTGAGGTCGCAGCTCGCAAGATAGTTCACCATGTAGTCTACCTCCTCGTGAGGCATCTCCTTGGTGCACATTCGGCTCGGGTCTCGGTGCCCGCTCATCTAGCAGATCATGTGGGGGCGACTTTGGAGGGGCAGCACTCGGCATGCCATGAAGGCGGCCAGCAAGTCCGGCCCGGTCAGGCCCTCCGACTGCACCAGTACTCGAAGCCGCGCAACGGCGCCGGCTCCTGCAGGCGTCAACGTCCGGGCCCTATGCGACCAGTTGGGCTACCTCCCAACCGGCGGGCCGGCTACGTAGGCCGGCAGGTTGATCCAGTCGCCCTTCACGGAGACGTTCTTCACGTAGAAGTACGACCACTGCCACATCTTCACCGACTTGATCAGCCTGATGGAGGGAAACGGGTTGTCGGCCCCCGACCTCCGCACGGCGATGAACACGCCGCACCGAGCCGGCACGCCCGCGGCTTGGGTGCCGAGCTTGGAGAAGAAGAACTCCCCCCAGAGCTCAATGGTGGGGAGAACGCCGATGAAGCCCTTGCATAGGGTGACGAAGGTGGACAGCAGCACCACCGTGTTGGGGGTGAGGTGGTGCGGCTGGAGTCCGTAGAACTCAAGGAAGGAGCGGAAGAAGTTGCTCGCCGGCAGGCCCAGGCAGTGCGAGCAGAAGACGACCCGCTCGCCCTCCTGCGGCGCCGGCGAAATCTCTCCCCTCCGCGCGAGGCGGACCCTCATGAGGTCCTCGCCGGGCAATCGACGCGTCTTGCGGAGGAAGTCGATATGATCCTCGTGGACCTCCGAACCATCCCAGGTTCCGGAGTGTGCCGTCGGGGGCGTGACGGTGGAGGAAGAGCTCATCGTGAGCGGACCGCCGCAGCGTTCGACAAGGCTCGAGGAGTAGAGAGGGAGAAGAAGCAGTGGGGAGGTGGGACACGCGTGCTCCGCCGTTTCCCCTCCTCCCCCTACTTATAGCCCAGTGGGTTGCGAAGCCGAGGGGGCGGTTGTGGGATTTACTGCGCCCACTACCCCACGCCCCCTCGCGCAAAATTACCACGCGCGGTAACTCCGTGGGAACCTCAACCGCCCCCCATGGCCGCAGCGGATCCGCTCGCGTGCTGAGGCGTGGTAGTGGCGGGTCCCGTCGGCGGGCATGTCCCATCTCGCAGATGGGTAGGCAAGTTGGCCCGGCCACTGGTTGCCACGTGGTAGGCACGAAGTGGGTGGCGGCCAAGAAGCTTAGCCCATACGCCACTTAGTTCCCGCCAGGGGATTCGAAAGTATTTTTTGGACAAGTCAAAGTCAGGCGACTCCGACTCCTACCAGTCGGCCCGGCAGAGTCAAGAAGAGTCTCCACCCCAAATACTCGGAGAATGAAGCTGCTGAGGCTCTTCGGCTGATTATGCGGCGCCTCATCAGCTTTGGGGACTACTGTCGGAGTAATGGGCTACGGGTAGGCTAACGTGAGGCCCATAGCCTTTCAAGACATCGGGGCTTACTGCGCCCCTCAAGACAACGGACGGAGAGCCGACTTCAGGAGGGCGGCTGGAGGAATAGCCGGCCGCCCATGAGTGTCCAAGTCCTACGGATGAGATCGAGACCGGCCGACTCCGACTGGCGGCTTCCGGAGTCACCGACCGCAGGAAGTCAGCCCACGACGCCAGCGAAACCCATGCCCTCATTAGGGGGATGGGAAAGGGAGTGGCGACAGTGAAGCCCACTCCCTCCCCTTTTTCTGGGGGATGGCCAGAGCACAGTGCGCTGTACCAGTGGAGATCTCCGTCCGGCACAGCACTGTGACATGCCATCCCTGACGCTAGCAACAGTGGGCGGACTCCTGTACCCACGACGTCTGACAGTACGATCCACGGAAGATGGGCCCTACCGGTCAGTGAGAGTCCGGAAGACGCCTAGAGTGCCACAAGACAGACCTGTAGGGATCCGGCCCCTGGGAATCGGCCTGCCCCTCCTACGGGTTCCCCGCGCCATTAACAAGACGACACAGGGAGTGACTACAGTGATCGCCCACCAGACGGTGGGGCTGTAGCCACGACCCCATGACCAAGCCTGCATCATTAGAGGCACGGCTATAGTAATCAGCAGCCAGCAGGACCCACAGCGGCGGGTGCGGCCTGTCGGCTCCATACCAGACCAGTCGGCGGGGCCCACCAGTTGGCGAGCCCCAGCAGTCAGCGGAAGGGCCGGCAGGCGAAGAGACTCACGGTTGGGCCCTACGACCAGTCAATTTACCATTGTACCCCTGGCGGTAGGCCTATATAAACCCCCAGGGCACCCATGCAAAGGGTTCGGATTCACTAGATCTAGACCAGACCTTAGAAAAGGAGGGAGCTTGCCTTGCCCTCTCCGCAGATATAGCTCGAGGAGCACCTTTGCACTCACTTTGCCTTAGTGATCATGCGGAGACCCCACAGAGCAGGACTAGGGGTGTTATCTCCTAGGAGAGCCCCGAACCTGGGTAAAGTACACCGACGTTCGTGTCTACGCCTCATCCCGTTTCCAGGCACCGGCGATGTTCTACTCGCCCCCACCATGATAAGCCATCCATTAGCATATGCCGCACCCAACCCCCTGATACGTCTCCAACGTATCTATAATTTTTGATTGCTCCATGCTATATTATCTACTGTTTTGGACTATATTGGGCTTTATTTTCCACTTTTATATTATTTTCGGGACTAACCTATTAACCGAAGGCCCAGCCCAGAATTGCTGTTTTTTGCCTATTACAGTGTTTCGAAGAAAAGGAATATCAAACGGAGTCCAAACGGAATAAAATCTTCGGGAACGTGATTTTCTCACCGAACGAGGTCCAGGAGACTTGGACCCTGCTCCAAGGAACAAAAGAGGCGGTCATGAGGGTGGGGGCGCCCCCCCCCCTAGGGCATGGCCCCCTGCCTCGTGGGCCCCTCGTTGCTCCTCCGGCGTACTTCTTCCTCCTATATATGCACACGTACCCCCAAACGATCAGAATAGGAGCCAGAAACCTAATTCCACCACCGCAACTTTCTGTATCCATGAGATCCCATCTTGGGGCCTGTTCCAGAGCTCCGCCGGAAGAGGGCGGTCATCACGGAGGGCTTCTACATCATCATAGCCTCTCCGATGAAGTGTGAGTAGTTTACCTCAGACCTTTGGGTCCATAGTTAGTAGCTAGATGGCTTGTTCTCTCTCTTTGAATCTCAATACAAAGTTCTCCCCCTCTCTTGTGGAGATCTATTCGATGTAATCTTCTTTTTGTGGTGTGTTTGTTGAGACCGATGAATTGTGGGTTTATGATCAAGTCGATCTATGAATAATATTTGAATCTTCTCTGAATTCTTTTATGTATGATTGGTTATCTTTGCAAGTCTCTTCGAATTATTCGTTTGGTTTGGCCAACTAGATTGGTAGTTCTTGCCATGGGAGAAGTGCTTAGCTTTGGGTTCGATCTTGCGGTGTCCTTACCCAGTGACAGAAGGGGCAGCAAGGCACGTATTGTATCGTTGCCATCGAGGATAACAAGATGGGGTTTATTTCATATTGCATGAATTTATCTCTCTACATCATGTCATCTTGCTTAAGGCGTTACTCTGTTTTTAACTTAATACTCTAGATGCATGCTGGATAGCGGTCGATGAGTGGAGTAATAGTAGTAGATGCAGAATCGTTTCGATCTACTTGTCACGGACGTGATGCCTATATTCATGATCATGCCTAGATATTCTCATAACTATGCTCAATTCTGTTAATTGCTCAACAGTAATTTGTTCACCCACCGTAGAATACTTATGCTCTTGAGAGAAGCCACTGGTGAAACCTATGGCCCCCGGGTCTATTCTCATCATATCAATCTCCATCACTTTAATCTTGCTTTGCTTTTTACTTTGCCTTTACTTTTTACTTTGCATCTTTATACCCAAAAATACCAAAAATATTATATCTATCAGATCTCACTCTCGTAAGTGACCGTGAAGGGATTGACAACCCCTATCGCGTTGGTTGCGAGTAGCTATCGCTTTATGCAAGTACGAGGGACTTGAGCGTGGGCTCCTACTGGATTGATACCTTGGTTCTCAAAAACTGAGGGAAATACTTACTCTACTCTGCTGCATCATCCCTTCCTCTTCGGGGAAAACCAGCGCAAGCTCAAGACATAGCAAGAAGGATTTCTGGCGCCGTTGCCGGGGAGTCTACACAAAAAGTCAACATACCAAGTACCCATCACAATCCCTATCTCTCGCATTACATTATTTGCCATTTGCCTCTCGTTTTCCTCTCCCCCCCAATTCACCCTTGCCGTTTTATTCGCCGTATCTCTCTCTCTCTATCCCCCCTCTCTATTTGCCTTTTTTACCCGCTTGCCTTTTTGTTTGCTCGTGTGTTAGATTGCTTGTTTGTCGCGATGGCTCAAGATACTACCAAATTGTGTGACTTCACCAATACCAATAATAATGATTTCCTTAGCACTCCGATTGCTCCTCTTACCGATGTTGAATCTTGTGAAATTAATACTGCTTTGTTGAATCTTGTTATGAAAGATCAATTCGCCGGCCTTCCTAGTGAAGATGCCGCTACTCATCTGAATAGCTTCATTGATTTATGTGTTATGCAAAATAAAAAAGATGTCAATAATGATGTCGTTAAATTGAAGCTATTTCCTTTTTCGCTTAGAGATCGTGCTAAAGCTTGGTTTTCGTCTTTGCCTAAGAATAGTATTGATTCATGGAACAAGTGCAAAGATGCTTTTATCTCTAAGTATTTTCCTCCCACTAAGATAATCTGTCTTAGAAACGATATTATGAACTTTAAACAACTTGATCATGAACATGTTGCACAAGCTTGGGAGAGAATGAAATTAATGATACGTAATTTCCCTACTCATGGTTTGAATTTGTGGATGATCATACAAAATTTTTATGCCGGATTGAATTTTTCTTCTAGAAATCTTTTAGATTCGGCCGCGGGAGGCACTTTTATGGAAATCACTTTAGGAGATGCTACTAAACTCCTAGATAATATTATGGTTAATTATTCTCAATGGCATACTGAAAGATCTTCTAATAAAAAAGTGCATGCGATAGAAGAAATTAATGTGTTGAGTGGAAAGATGGATGAACTTATGAAATTATTTGCTAATAAGAGTGTTTCTTCTGATCCTAATGATATGCCTTTGTCTACTTTGATTGAGAATAACAATGAAGCTATGGATGTGAATTTTGTTAGTAGGAATAATTTTGGTAACAACGCTTATAGAGGGAATTTTAATCCTAGGCCATATCCTAGTAATCCTTCTAATAATTATGGAAATTCCTACAACAACTCTTATGGAAATTATAATAAGATGCCCTCTGAATTTGAGAATAGTGTTAAATAGTTTATGAATTCACAAAAGAATTTTAATGCTTTGCTTGAAGAGAAATTGCTTAAAGTTGATGATTTGGCTAGAAACGTTGATAGAATTTCTCTTGAGATTGATTCTTTAAAGCAGAGATCTATTCCTCCTAAGCATGATATCAATGAGTCTCTCAAAGCCATGAGAATTTCCATTGATGAGTGCAAGGAAAGAACCGCTAGGATGCGTGCTTCTAAAGATGCCTTTATTAAAGCGTGTTCTTCCAATACCTATGAAAATCAAGATGAAGATCTAAAAGGTATTGATGTGTCACCTATTAAATCTTTGTTTCGCAATATGAATCTTGATGAATATGATCTTCCTTTACCTAGAAGGCGTTCTAAAAATTCGGAGTATTTAGATCTTAATGATGAAATTGATGAAAGTGGGATTGAAAGAAATAAAAATCTAGATGTTGCTAAACCCACTATATTGGATTTCAAGGAATTTAATTATTAAAGTTTCTCTTTAATTGATTGTATTTCCTTGTTGCAATCCGTGCTAAATTCTCCACATGCTTATAGTCAAAATAAAGCCTTCACCGAACATATTGTTGATGCCTTGATGCAATCTTATGAAGAAAAACTTGAGTTGAAAGTTTCTATCCCTAGAAAACTCTACGATGAGTGGGAACCAACTATTAAAATTAAATTAAAGATCATGAGTTTTATGCTTTGTGTGATTTGGGTGCTAGTGTCTCTACTATTCCCAAGACTTTGTGTGATTTACTAGATTTCCGTAATTTTGATGATTTCTCTCTAAACTTGCATCTTGCAGATTCCACTATTAAGAAACCTATGGGAAGGATTAATGATGTTCTTATTGTTGCAAATAGGAATTATGTGCCCGTAGATTTCATTGTTCTTGATATAGATTGCAATCCTTCTTGCCCTATTATTCTTGGTAGACCTCTCCTTAGAACGGTTGGTGCGATTATTGATATGAAGGAAGGGAATATTAGATTTCAATTTCCATTAAAAAAGGGCATGGAACACTTTCCAAGAAATAAAATAAAATTACCATATGAAACTATCACGAGAGCCACTTATGGATTGCCTACCAAAGATGGCAATACCTAGATCTATCCTCGCTTTTATGCCTAGCTAGGGGCGTTAAACGACAGCGCTTGTTGGGAGGCAACCCAATTTTATTTTTATTCCTTGCTTTTTTCTACTGCTTAGTAACAAATAAATTATTTATCCTCTGTTTTGGTTGTGTCTTTTGTGTTTAATTAGTGTTTGTGCCAAGTAGAACCGTTGGGAAGACTTGGGGAAAGTCTTGTTGAACTTGCTGTAAAAAACACAAACTTTAGCGCTCACGAGAACTGCTGTAATTTTTATTTGAAGAGTGATATTTAGTTAATTCTTTTTGCAGATGATTAATAGATAAATTCCTCACGTCCAGAAGTTTATTTTAGAATTTTTGGGGTTCCATATCTTGAGCTAGCTACAGATTGCTACAGATTGTTCTGTTTTTGACAGATTCTGTTTTTCGTGTGTTGTTTGCTTATTTTGATGAATCTATGGCTAGTAAAATAGTTTATAATCCATAGAGAAGTTGGAATACAGTAGGTTTAACACCAATATAAATAAAGAATGAGTTCATTACAGTACCTTGAAGTGGTCTTTTGTTTTCTTTTGCTAACGGAGCTTACGAGTTTTCTATTTTGAGTTTTGTGTTGTGAAGTTTTCAAGTTTTAGGTGAATTCTTTTGATGGATCATGGAACAAGGAGTGGCAACATCCTAAGCTTGGGGATGCCCATGGAACCCCCAAGATAATCCAAGGACACCAAAAAGTCAAAGCTTGGGGATGCCCCGGAAGGCATCCCCTCTTTCGTCCACTTCCATCGGTAATTTACTTGGAGCTATATTTTTATTCACCAACATGATATGTGTTTTGCTTGGAGCGTCTTGTATTATTTGTGTCTTTGTGTCTTAGTATGCCACAATCATCCTTGCTGTACACACCTTTTGAGAGAGCCATATATGAATTAAAATTTGATAGAATACTCTATGTGCTTCACTTATATCTTTTGAGCTAAGTAGTTTTGCTCTATGTGCTTCACTTATACCTTTTGAGCGTTATAATTTTGCTCTATGTGCTTCACTTAGATCTTTTAGAGCACGGTGGTGGATTTGTTTTAAAGAAACTATTGATCTCTCATGCTTCACTTAGATTATTTTGAGAGTCTCTAAATAGCATGGTAATTTGCTTAATAATAATATGCTTGGTATTCAAGATGTGTGAAACTTTCTTTTGAGTGTGTTGAATACTAAGAAAAGATTGAAGCATCATAATTGTTTTGAGATATGGAGGTGATAATATTAAAGTCATGCTAGTTGAGTAGTTGTGAATTTAAAGAATACTTGTGTTAAGGTCTGTGATTCCCGTAGCATGCACGTATGGTGAACCGTTATGTGATGAAATCAGAGCATGATTTATTTATTGATTGTCTTCCTTATGAGTGGCGGTCGGGGACGAGCGATGGTCTTTTCCTACCAATATATCCCCCTAGGAGCATGTGCGTAATACTTTTCTTTGATAACTTCTAAATTTTTGCAATAAGTATATGAGTTCTTTATGACTAATGTTGAGTCCATGGATTATACGCACTCTCACCCTTCCACCTTTGCTAGCCTCTCTAATACTGCGCACCTTTCGCCGGTATCATACACCTACCATATACCTTCCTCAAAACAGCCACCATACCTACCTATTATGGCATTTCCATAGCCATTCTGAGATATATTTCCATGCAACTTTCCACCGTTCCGTTTATCATGACACACTCCATCATTGTCATATTGCATATCCCAGTACACCACCAGATGCATTCACATAGAGTCATATTTTGTTATAAGTATCGAGTTGTAATTGTTGAGTTATAAGAAAAATAGAAGTGTGATGATCATCATTATTAGAGCATTGTCCTAGTGAGGAAAGAATGATGGAGACTATGATTCCCCCATAAGTCGGGATGAGACTCCGGACGAAAAAAAAGAGGCCAAAGAAGCCCAAATAAAAAGAGGCCATAAAAAAGAGAAAAGGCCCAAACATAAAAATATAAATAAAAAAATGAGAGAAAAAGAGAGAAGGGACAATGTTACTATCCTTTTACCACACTTGTGCTTCAAAATAGCACCATGATCTTCATAGTAGAGAGTCTCTCATGTTATCACTTTCATATACTAGTGGGAATTTTTCATTATAGAACTTGGCTTGTATATTCCAATGATGGTCTTCCTCAAATTGCCCTAGGTCTTCATGAGCAAGCAAGTTGGATGCACGCCCACTTAGTTTCTTTTTGAGCTTTCATATACTTATAGCTCTAGTGCATCCGTTGCATGGCAATCCCTACTCACTCACATTGATATCTATTGATGGGCATCTCCATAGCCCATTGATACGCCTAGTTGATGTGAGACTATCTTCCCCTCCTTTTTGTCTTCTCCACAACCACCATTCTATTCCACCTATAGTGCTATATCCATGGCTCACGCTCATGTATTGCGTGAAGATTGAAAAAGTTTTGAAAAAGTTAGAGTATGAAACAATTGCTTGGCTTCTCATGGGGGTTGTGAATGATTTAAATACTTTGTGTGGTGAAGATGGAGCATAGCCAGACTATATGATTTTGTAGGGATAACTTTCTTTGGCCATGTTATTTTGAGAAGACATAATTGCTTTGTTAGTATGCTTGAAGTATTATTATTTTTTATGTCAATATAAACTTTTGTCTTGAATCTTTCTAATCTGAACATTCATACCACAATTAAGAAGATTTGCATTGAAATTATGCCAAGTAGCACTCCGCATAAAAAATTCTCTTTTTATCATTTACCTACTCGAGGACGAGCAGGAATTAAGCTTGGGGATGCCTGATACGTCTCCAACGTATTTATAATTTTTGATTGCTCCATGCTATAGTATCTACTATTTTGGACTATATTGGGCTTTATTTTCCACTTTTATATTATTTTTGGGACTAACCTATTAACCGAAGGCCCAGCCCAGAATTGCTGTTTTTTGCCTATTTCAATGTTTCGAAGAAACGGGATATCAAACGGAGTCCAAACGGAATAAAATCTTCGGGAACGTGATTTTCTCACCGAACGTGATCCGGGATAATTGGACCCTGCTCCAAGGAACAAAAGAGGCGGTCACGAGGGTGGGGGGCGCCCCCCTAGCACGCGCCCCCTGCCTCGTGGGCCCCTCGTTGCTCCTCCGGCATACTTCTTCCTCCTATATATACACACGTACCCCCAAACGATCAGAATAGGAGCCAAAAACCTAATTCCACCGCCGCAACTTTCTGTATCCATGAGATCCCATCTTGGGGCCTGTTCCGGAGCTCCGCCGGAAGAGGGCCGTCATCACGGAGGGCTTCTACATCATCATAGCCTCTCCGATGAAGTGTGAGTAGTTTACCTCAGACCTTCGTGTCCATAGTTAGTAGCTAGATGGCTTCTTCTCTCTCTTTGAATCTCAATACAAAGTTCTCCCCCTCTCTTGTGGAGATCTATTCGATGTAATATTCTTTTTGCGGTGTGTTTGTTGAGACCGATGAATTGTGGGTTTATGATCAAGTCTATCTATGAATAATATTTGAATCTTCTCTGAATTCTTTTATGTATGATTGGTTATCTTTGCAAGTCTCTTCGAATTAACCGTTTGGTTTGGCCAACTAGATTGGTAGTTCTTGCCATGGGAGAAGTGCTTAGCTTTGGGTTCGATCTTGCGGTGTCATTACCCAGTGACAGAAGGGGCAGCAAGGCACGTATTGTATCGTTGCCATCGAGGATAACAAGATGGGGTTTATTTCATATTGCATGAATTTACCTCTCTACATCATGTCATATTGCTTAAAGCGTTACTCTATTTTTAACTTAATACTCTAGATGCATGCTGGATAGTGGTCGATGAGTGGAGTAATAGTAGTAGATGCAGAATCGTTTCGGTTCTACTTGTCACGGACATGATGCCTATATACATGATCATGCCTAGATATTCTCATAACTATGCTCAATTCTGTCAATTGCTCAACAGTAATTTGTTCACCCACCGTAGAATACTTATGCTCTTGAGAGAAGCCTCTAGTGAAACCTATGGCCCCCGGGTCTATTCTCATCATATCAATCTCCATCACTTTAATCTTGCTTTGCTTTTTTACTTTGCCATTACTTTTTACTTTGCATCTTTATACCAAAAATACCAAAAATATTATATCTATCAGATCTCACTCTCGTAAGTGACCGTGAAGGGATTGACAACCCCTAATCGTGTTGGTTGCGAGTAGCTATCGCTTTGTGCAGGTACGAGGGACTTAAGCGTGGGCTCCTGCTGGATTGATACCTTGGTTCTCAAAAACTGAGGAAAATACTTACGCTACTCTGCTCCATCCTCCCTTCCTCTTCGGGGAAAACCAACGGAAGCTCAAGACGTAGCACCCCTGACAGGGAAACTAGGAAGGTTTCCGATGCACGAATCACTAGCATACATTTTCCTGTTTTACGTTACTTTGCATTCTTTGCTAGTCGTTGCTTAATTGGACGCGGAAACTGTGGAAACCTTAGTATCCCTGATATAAGTATTCTGCTCCAAGGTTTATACAGTGATAACACTTTTAGTATGGGCGGCATTATTGCTAGACTGTTAAGTATGAACCTTACTAAGGGTCCCATCTTTGGGGGCATCTATGCTACACGCCTAGCTGCACATTTTAAACATACCTATTAGGCATGCTGAGAAGGAAGAAAAAGTGCTTCCTCGTGTTTATTTAGATTATAAAAGTATGGTGGCACATGATTTTATTGTTAAGAATAGGGCAGGAGAGCTTAAATATCAATTGTTCTTTAATAAACATCATCCTGAGACTATTACCTTGCCTGCTCCTTCTTTGTTTGATTTGACTATAGGCAAGTACCTTGTTCTGTTGACGGCTATCCACGCCTACCCGAACCCTGCACCAGCCGAGGAGCCAGAACCGGAACCACAATTTGATCCTTCACGACAGTCTAACTATCAGTGGGATCCGGAGATGATTGCCAGCCAGTGGCAATCAGAGCCTTCTTCTTCCTCATCGCAGTACGACCCCAACAACTATTATTATGGATATCAGCCAGGCCAGTCGTGGCCATAGACCAACTTAGGCCAAAAGCCTAAGCTTGGGGGAGTACGTATTTCTCACCGACATTACATTTATGTTCACACACACTCATTGCTAGATGTCGGTGCTCATACTTTTTCATTGTATCATCCATGCTAGTTTATTTCCTTTTATGCTTTCTTCTTGTGTGTTTAATAAACCTTAAGAAAAACCAAAAAAATTAGTTGTAGCTTTTAATTAATTTACTTTCCATGCTTGTAGTAGTAATTAAAAAGAAAACCCAAAAATATTTCATGTTCTTCTTTTGCTTGTTGGGAGCTTTCCCGTGTAAATAGTTTTATTTATTTTCTTTCTTTGGGGGTCGGTAGGAGAAGACCATAATTAAATCGTTGAAGTGGCTCTTATATGCATTATTGTTTACCTGACAAAAGAGCCCATATTGCTTTGTCTTCTCCTATTTATTGAATGCTCGCAGATTCCAGCTTAGTCCAATGCACGTGCACTCTTATTATTATTCACATCTTTCGGTCGTGCAAGTGAAAGGCAATTATGATGATATATGATGGACTGACTGAGATGAAAAAAGTTGGTACGAACTCGACCTCTTTTGTTTTTGTAAATATGATGAGTTCATCGTTCTTGATTCAGCTTGTTATGAATAAACATGTTTGCAATGACAATTAGAGATCATAGTTGCTTATGCCATGCTTGATTAGCTATGAGTTATAATGGTTTACCTTGCGTGCCAACATGCTATTAAAATGGTTATGATGTGGTATGCTAGGGTGGTATCCTCCTCTGAATGATTTAAGTGACTTGACTTGGCACATGTTCACGCATGTAGTTGAAACAAATCAACATAGCCTTCACGATATTTATGTTCATGGTGGATTATATCCTACTCATGCTTGCATCCAATGTTTATTAATTTTAATGCATGTACATGAGTGTTGTCGCTCTCTAGCTGGTCGCTTCCCAGTCTTTTGCTAGCCTTCACCTGTACTAAGCGGGAATACTGCTTGTGCATCCAATCCCTTAAACCCCAAAGTTATTCCAGATGAGTCCACTATACCTTCCTATATGCGGTATCTACCTGCCGTTCCAAGTAAATTTGTATGTGCCAAACTCTAAACCTTCAAATAACTATCATGTTTTGTATGCTCGAATAGCTCATGTATCAACTAGGGTTGTCTGTATCTTCCATGTTAGGCGGGTTATTCTCAAGAGGAGTGGGCTCCGCTCCTCACTCACGAGATAAATGGCTGGTCACCGGGATGCCCAGTCCCATGCTTTATGCAAACTAAATCAAAATAATTGCAAACAAAACTCCCCCTGGGACCTGATGTATGTTGGAGGCACTCGTTGTTTCGAGCAAGCCATGGATTGATGTTTGTTGGTGGAGGGGGAGTATAAACTTTACCATTCTATTTGGGAACCGCCTATAATGTGTGTAGCATGGAAGATATCACCATCTCTTGGTTGTTATGTTGACAATGAAAGTATACCGCTCAAAATATTATTTACCTCTATTTCAAAACCGAGCTCTGGTACCTCTACAAATCCCTGCTTCCCTCTGCGAAGGGCCTATCCATTTACTTTTATGTTGAGTCATCACCCTCTTATTAAAAAGCACCAGTTGGAGAGCACCGCTATCATTTGCATTCATTACTGTTAATTTATATTGGGTGTGACTATGATTGGATCTTGTTTACCATGAATTACAAAGTCTAGTCAGTCCTTGATCTTTAAAGGTGCTTTGCATTTATGTTTTGCGGTCTCAGAAAGGGCTAGCGAGATACCATCTTGTTATATCATATTATGATTGTTTTGAGAAAGTGTTCTCATCCGAGATTTATTATTATGGCTTGCTAGTTGATTATGTTATTGATATGGGTAATCATGAGACCTGAGAATTATTGCAAATATGGTTAGTTATAATCTTTGCTGAAAACTTGAATGCTAGCTTGACATATTTATAACAACAAGAGCAAACAGAGTTTGTAAAAGTTTTTCTTTATTTCTTTCAGTTTGTCAACTGAATTGCTTGAGGACAAGCAAGGGTTTAAGCTTGGGGGAGTTGATACGTCTCCGTCGTATCTACTTTTCCAAACACTTCTGCCCTTGTTTTGGACTCTAACTTGTATGATTTGAATGGAACTAACCCGGACTGGCGCTGTTTTCAGCAGAATTGCCATGATGTTGTTTTATGTGCAGAAAACAAAAGTTCTTGGAATGACCTGAAACTCCACGGAATATCTTACAATAAATAATAAAAAATCCTCGCCAAAGATGAAGACCACGGGGCCCACACCCTTCTCATGAGGGTGGGGGCGCCCCCCCCCCCCCGGGCGCCCCCCCCCTACCTCGTGGGCCCCCTGGAGACCCCCCGACTCCAACTCCAACTCTATATAACTGCTTTCGGGGAGAGAAAAATAGGAGAGAAGAAATCATCGCGTTTTACGATACGGAGCCACCGCCAAGCCCTAAAACCTCTCGGGGGGCTGATCTAGAGTCCGTTCGGGGCTCCGAAGAGGGGGATTCGTCGCCATCATCATCATCAACCATCCTCCATCACCAATTTCATGATGCTCACTGCCGTGCGTGAGTAATTCCATCGTAGGCTTGCTGGACGGTGAGGGGTTGGATGAGATTCACCATGTAATTGAGTTAGTTTTGTTAGTGTTTGATCCCTAGTATCCACTATGTTCTGAGATTGATGTTGCTATGACTTTGCTATGCTTAATGCTTGTCACTAGGGCCCGAGTGCCATGATTTCAGATCTGAACCTATTATGTTTTCATAAATATATGAGTGTTCTTGATCCTATCTTGCAAGTCTATAGTCACCTATTATGTGTTATGATCCGTTAATCCCGATGTGACAGTAATCGGGATACTTACCGGTGATGACCGTAGTTTGAGGAGTTCATGTATTCACTGTGTGCTAATGCTTTGTTCCGGTCTCTATTAAAAGGAGGCCTTAATATCCCTTAGTTTCCATTAGGACCCCGCTGCCACGGGAGGGTAGGACAAAAGATGTCATGCAAGTTCTTTTCCATAAGCACGTATGACTATATTCGGAATACATGCCTACATTACATTAACGAATTGGACCTAGTTCTGTGTCACCCTGTGTTATGACTGTTACATGATGAACCACATCCGGCATAATTATCCATCATTGATCCAATGCCTACGAGCTTTCCATATACTGGTTTACGCTTATTTACTTTCTTGTTGCTATTGTTACAATCACTAAAAAATACCAAAAACATTACTTTGCTTTCATTACTGTTTTGTTACTGTTACCATCACTATCATATTACTTTGCTACTAAACACTCTGCTGCAGATACTAAGTTTCCAAGTGTGGTTGAATTGACAACTCACCTGCTAATACTTGAGAATATTCTTTGGCTCCCCTTGTGTCGAATCAATAAATTTGGGTTGAATACTCTACCCTCGAAAGCTGTCGCGATCCCCTATACTTGTGGATTATCAATTAGCTTCCTCACTAATTGGTGTAGGAGTCACAGGAACCGATTTCTGTGATGAACTACTTTCCAATAAGGGAGCAGGTACAGTTACCTCATCAAGTTCTACTTTCCTCCCACTCACTTCTTTCGAGAGAAACTCCTTCTCTAGAAAGGATCCATTCTTAGCAACGAATATCTTGCATTCGGATCTGTGATAGAAGGTGTACCCAACAGTCTCCTTTGGGTATCCTATGAAGACACATTTCTCCGATTTGGGTTCGAGCTTATTAGGTTGAAGCTTTTTCACATAAGCATCGTAGCCCCAAACTTTAAGAAACGACAACTTTGGTTTCTTGCCAAACCACAGTTCATAAGGCGTCGTCTCAACGGATTTAGATGGTGCCCTATTTAACGTGAATGCAGCCGTCTCTAAAGCATATCCCCAAAACGATAGTGGTAAATCAGTAAGAGACATCATAGATCGCACCATATCTAGTAAAGTACGATTACGACGTTCGGACACACCATTACGCTGTGGTGTTCCGGGTGGCGTGAGTTGCGAAACTATTCCGCATTGTTTCAAATGAAGACCAAACTCGTAACTCAAATATTCTCCTCCATGATTAGATCGTAGAAACTTTATTTGTTACGATGATTTTGCACTTCACTCTGAAATTCTTTGAACTTTTCAAATGTTTAAGACTTGTGTTTCATCAAGTAGATATACCCATATCTGCTCAAATCATCTGTGAAGGTGAGAAAATAACGATACCCGCCGTGAGACTCTATATTCATCGGACCACATACATCATTATGTATGATTTCCAACAAATCTGTTGCTCGCTCCATTGTTCCGGAGAACGGCGTTTTAGTCATCTTGCCCATGAGGCATGGTTCGCAAGTACCAAGTGATTCAAAATCAAGTGATTCCAAAAGTACATCAGAATGGAGTTTCATCATGCGCTTTACACCAATATGACCTAAACAGCATTGCTACAAATAAGTTGTATTGTCATTATCAACTCTGCATCTTTTGGCTTCAATATTATGGATATGTGTATCACTACTATCGCAATTCATCAAGAATAGACCACTCTTCAAGGGTGCATGACCATAAAAGATATTAATCATATAAATAGAACAACCATTATTCTCAGATTTAAATGAATAATCGTCTCGCATCAAACAAGATCCAGATATAATGTTCATGCTCAACACTGGCACCAAGTAACAATTATTTAGGTATAAACCTAATCCCGACGGTAGATGTAGAGGTAGCGCGCCGACCGCGATCACATCGACTTTGGAACCATTTCCCACGCGCATCGTCACCTCGTCCTTAGCCAATCTTATCTTAATCAGTAGTCCCTGTTTCGAGTTGCAAATATTAGCAACAGAACCAGTATCCAATACCCAGGTACTAATGCGAGCATTAGTAAGGTACACATCAATAACATGTATATCACATATACCTTTGTTCACCTTGCCATCCTTCTTATCCGCCAAATACTTGGGGCAGTTCCGCTTCCAGTGACCAGTCCCTTTGCAGTAGAAGCACTCAGTCTCAGGCTTAGGTCCAGACTTGGGCTTCTTCACTTGATCAGCAACTTGCTTGCTATTCTTCTTGAAGTTCCCCTTCTTCCCTTTACCTTTTTTCTTGAAACTGGTGGTCTTGTTAACCATCAACACTTGATGCTCCTTTTTGATTTCTACCTCCGCAGCCTTTAGCATCGCGAAGAGCTCAGGAATAGTCTTATCCATCCCTTGCATATTATAGTTTATCATGAAGCTCTTGTATCTTGCTGGCAGTGATTGAAGAATTCTGTCAATGACACTATCATCTGGAAGATTAACTCCCAGTTGAATCAAGTGATTATTATACCTAGACATTTTGAGTATATGTTCACTGACATAACTATTCTCTTCCATCTTGCAGCTGTAGAACTTATTGGAGACTTCATATCTCTCAATCCGGGCATTTGCTTGAAATATCAACTTCAACTCCTGGAACATCTCATATGCTCCATGACGTTCGAAACATCGTTGAAGTCCCGGTTCTAAGCCGTAAAGCATGGCACACTGAACTATCAAGTAGTCATCAGCTTTGCTCTGCCAGACGTTCATAACATCTGGTGTTGCTCCTGCAGCGGGCTTGGCACCTAGCGGTGCTTCCAGGACGTAATTCTTCTGTGCAGCAATGAGGATAATCCTCAAGTTATGGACCCAGTCCGTGTAATTTCTACCATCATCTTTCAACTTTGCGTTCTCAAAGAACGCATTAAAATTCAACGGAACAACAGCACGGGCCATCTATCTACAACAACATAGAGATGCAAAATACTATCAGGTACTAAGTTCATGATAAATTAAAGTTCAATTAATAAAATTACTTAAGAACTCCCACTTAGATAGACATCCCTCTAATCATCTAAGTGATCACGTGATCCACATCAACTAAACCATGTCCGATCATCACGTGAGATGGAGTAGTTTTCAATGGTGAACATCACTATGTTGATCATATCTACTATATGATTCACACTCGACCTTTCGGTCTTAGTGTTCCGAGGCCATATCTGCATATGCTAGGCTTGTCAAGTTTAACCCGAGTATTCTGCGTGTGCAAAACTGGCTTGCACCCGTTGTATGTGAACGTAGAGCTTATCACACCCGATCATCACGTGGTGTCTCGGCGCGACGAACTATAGCAAGGGTGCATACTCAGGGAGAAAACGTATACCTTGAAATTTAGTGAGAGATCATCTTATAATGCTACCGTCGAACGAAGCAAAATAAGATGCATAAAGGATAAACATCACATGCAATCAATATAAGTGATATGATATGGCCATCATCATCTTGTGCCTGTGTTGTTCATCTCCAAAGCACCGTCATGATCACCATCATTACCGGCTTGACACCTTGATCTCCATCGAAGCATCATTGTCGTCTCGCCACCTATTGCCTTCACGACTATCGCTACCGCATAGTGATAAAGTAAAGGAATTACATGGCGATTGCATTTCATACAATAGAGCGACAACCATATGGCTCCTGCCAGTTGCCGATAACTATGTTACAAAACATGATCATCTCATACAATAATATTTAGCATCGTGTATTAACCATATCACATCACAACATGCCCTGCAAAAACAAGTTAAACGTCCTCTACTTTGTTGTTGCAAGTTTTACGTGGCTGCTTCGGGCTGAGCAAAAACCGTTCTTACCTACGCATCAAAAACCACAACGCGGTATAGTTATTGCTTTTTAATCTTCAGAAAGAACACTGTTCATTGAATCCGATTCAACTAAAGCTGGAGAAATAGACACCCACTAGCCACCTGTATGCGAAGCACGTCGGTGGAACCAGTCTCACGTAAGCGTACGCGTAATGTCGTCTAGGCCGCTTCATCCAACAATGCCGCTGAATCAAGAATCAACTAGTGATGGCAAGCAATATGTATATACACACGCCCACAACTCCTTTGTGTTCTACTCGTGCATATGACATCTATGCATAAACCTGGCTCTGATACCACTATTGGGAAACGCAGTAATTTCGAAAAAATTCCTACGCACACGCAAGATTATGGTGCTGCATAGCAACGAAAGGGAAGAGTGTCGTCCATGTACCCTCGTAGAATGTAAGCGGAAGCGTTATGACAACGCGGTTGATGTAGTCATACGTCTTCACGATCGACTGATCCTAGTACCGAACGTACGGCACCTCCACGATCTGCACACGTTCAGCTCGGTGACGTCCCACAAACTCATGATTCAGTAGAGCTTTGAGCGAGAGTTCTATCAGCACGACAGCGTGATGACGGTGTTGATGAAGCTACCGACGCAGGGCTTCGCCTAAGCACCGCTATGATATGACCAAGGTGGATTATGGTGGAGGGGGGCACCGCACACGGCTAAAAGATAAATGATCAACTTGTGTGTCTTTGGGGTGCCCCCTTGGCCACATATATAAAGGAGTGGAGGAGGAGGGAGGGCCGGCCCTCTATGGCGCGCCCTGGAGGAGTCCTACTCCCACCAGGATTCCCCCCCCCTTCCCTAGTTGGACTAGGAGAGAAGGAAGGGGGAGAGAGTGAGGAAGGAAAGGGGGGAGCCGCCCTCCTCCTAGTCCAATTCGGACCAGAGGGAGAGGGGCGCGCGACCTGCCCTAGTCTCCTCTCTCTCTCTCCACTATGGCCCAATAAGGCCCATACACTTACTGGGGGGTTCCGGTAATCTCCCGGTACTCCGGTAAAATCCCGATTTCACCCGGAACTATTCTGATGTCCAAATATAGGCTTCCAATATATCGATCTTTATGTCTCGGCCATTTCGAGACTCCTCGTCATGTCTGTGATCATATCCGGGACTCCGAACTACCTTCGGTACACCAAAACACATAAACTCATAATACCAATCGTCACCGAACGTTAAGCGTGCGGACCCTACGGGTTCGAGAACTATGTAGACATGACCGAGACACGTCTCCGTTCAATAACCAATAACGGAACCTGGATGCTCATATTGGCTCCTACATATTCTACGAAGATCTTTATCGGTCAAACCGCATAACAACATACGTTGTTCCCTTTGTCATTGGTATGTTACTTGCCTGAGATTCGGTCATCGGTATCTCAATACCTAGTTCAATCTCGTTACCGGCAAGTCTCTTTACTCGTTCTGTAATGCATCATCCCGCAACTAACTAATTAGTTACATTTCTTGCAAGGCTTATAGTGATGTGCATTACCGAGAGGGCCCAGAGATACCTCTCCGACAATCGAAGTGACAGATCCTAATCTTGATCTATGCCAACTCAACAAGTACCATCGGAGACACCTGTAGAGCACCTTTATAATCACCCAGTTACGTTGTGACGTTTGGTAGCACAGAAAGTGTTCCTCCGGTACTCGGGAGTTGCATAATCTCATAGTCATAGGAACATGTATAAGTCATGAAGAAAGCAATAGCAATATACTAAATGATCAAATGCTAAGCTGACGGAATGGGTCAAGTCAATCACATCATTCTCTAATGATGTGATCCCGTTAATCAAATGACAACTCATGTCTATGGCTAGGAAACTAAACCATCTTTGATTTAAAGAGCTAGTCAGGTAGAGGCATACTAGTGACACTTTGTTTGTCTATGTATTCACACATGTACTAAGTTTCCGGTTAATACAATTCTAGCATCAATAATAAACATTTATCATGATATAAAGAAATATAAATAACAACTTTATTATTGCCTCTAGGGCATATTTCCTTCAGCACCATATTGTTGGATGAGCGCATCGAGACTGAGCTCTGATGTTGTCTCCTCTGCTCCTCGCACGGACGGGTACACAGGGCTTGTAGGCACATGGCCCTTTGCACATTTTGTGCCTGAGCCCCAGCAGATTACACAACCACCTCCATGAACTCATACATGATCTAAAGGTGGTATTTTTCCCTAAAGAATTAAGGATGGATACATTCTTTGGTTGATTTTTGGAGTACATGGGAACCTGAAAATTTGCAAGATTTCACGATGCAAAGTGAAAACATGCAATTGATGAAGAATTTCATGCTCTCATGAAGAATGACACATGAAATCTTGTACCTTGTTCAGAGGTGATGTAATATCACTGACAGTAAGTGGTTCTATTGACAGGTACAAAGCATGTCTCATTGCCAAATGGTTCAAGCAAAGGCATGGTATTGACTACGAGGACACTTTCAGTCCAGTAGTCAAGGCGACAACTATTAGAATAATTCTTTCAACTTTTGTATCAAATGGATGGTGTATGTCATAATTAGATGTGTCCTTCATGGTGTTCTGGAAGAGGAGGTTTATATGAGGCAACCACCATGATATGAGGTCCTAAGAAACCAACATTCTTGTGTACAAAGGGCGCCGCATCACTCTCAATGGCATTCAAGAGAATCATTCATGTTGTCCAATCTCCGTCCGTAAACTGCAAGAGTTGCTGAAAGGGGTGATGTTAGCCAAAATAGATATAGCATTATACTGGTTGAAACAAACACCACATGCATGGTACTCTCGTCTATCCACCAAACTCCAGACACTTGGCTTCACTCCCTCAAAGGTAGATACCTCTTTGTTATTTTATAGAAGAAATGAAATTACCATATTTATGATTATTTATATCGATGATATTATTGTCAAAAGCCCATGTTCGAAGGCAGTTGATGCACTACTCCATGATTTGCGTGGAGATTTCTCATAGAAAGATTGAGGAACTTGCATTACTTCTTGGGACTAGAAGTAACACCACCACACAATGGGATTATTTTGTCTCAAGAAAAATATATGGCAAACATAATAAAAAGAGTTGGCATGAAGGATTGTAAGCAAGTCACTCTTCAGAAAGATTATCCTTGACAAAGGGTGAAATACTTGGGGGAGAGACTCCACCGGGTACTAGCTCCTTATTGCCCTTTTGGACACTGACCAGACCTGATATATCTATCTCAGTAAATAAGGTGTGTCAGTTTCTGCATGCTCCTGCAACTGTTCAATGGTCAGCGGTAAAAAAGAATCATTAGATACCTTAGATATACATCTTTCTTAGGACTCAAACTTAGGAAGTCAGACCCATCTCTTGTAACACTAGTAGAAAACGGAGCTTTAAAACCGGTTCGTAAGGGCCTTTAGTGCCGGTTCTGTAACCGGCACTAAAGTGTGGGCACTAAAGCCCCCCCCCCTTTAGTACCGGTTCGGCACGAACCGCCACTAAAGGCCCACCACGTGGCGTGAGCTCGCGCCGTGGCATGGGGGACCTTTAGTACCAGTTGGTGTTACCAACCGGTACTAAAGGTTTTTTTGAAAAAAAATTGAAAAATTTGAAAAAAAATTGATTTTTTTCTATTTTCAATTTTCTGAATTGAATTATTTGATGATTTAGTCTCTAATCACCCCTCTTAACTGCTCAAGTGTGGATCACTCATTCCAAATCGTCTAACTTACCGGTCGGTCACCCATCCTCTCACTCCCCCAGCCTGAGCACGCTTAACTTCGGAGTTCTATTCCCCCTACTTTCCAAGTCTGCACTTGTTATTTTCCTGACAAACGTAAGCTGTCAATCCTATTAACCCTCAGCAGTTTAGCTTGAGCATTAGGTCACTCGTTTCACCATTTGAGTTTGAAACTATTATTCTAAAAAGCAGTAATTATTTAGTAACACTAATATTTCTTGAATAAGTTTGACCATAGTTTGACCAGATATGACCAAAATTCAAAAAATTGAAATAATTATTTAGTAACACTAATATTCTTGAATAATTATGTAGTAACATTAATACTTCATGAATAAGTAGTTTGACCAAAATTAAAAAAACTGAAATTTGAGCATATCTTTTTTTTCCTTTTGGAATTTGAGGATTCTAAAAAAATTGCAAACAGGTCGTAGGCCGTCAAAATTGGATGCGGATTTTCGTGCTGAATTTTTTGATATATTATATGTTTTTTTCCGACATCGTATGCAAAAGTTATAGCAGTTTTACATTTTCCCCACACTTTTTGCAAAACATGTCCAAATTTAAGTTTTCAAATTTTCATAACTAGTAGGTGTAGTGATATAACTACCTCTCGAAGATTTTATTTTCTGAAGTTTTTATCATTTTCTTTTGATTTTTTCAAAACTGAAATGGTGATACACGGGGGGGTAGAGTTTGAAAATTGCCCTATAGTCCTGGTTTGTGTCTCCAACCAGGACTATAGTCAGACCCCTTTAGTCCCGGTTCATGGCACGAACCGGTACTAAAGGTTAGCCCTTTAGTACCAGTTTGTGCCACGAACCGGTACTAAAGGTGATCATGGGGCCCCGACCTGATGCCAGCCTGCCACCACCCCTTTAGCACCGGTTCGTGGCACGAACCGGTACTAAAGGTTCAACACGAACCGGCATTAATGCATAGCCGTTCGAACCGGCACTAATGGTGCCATTAGTACCGGGCCAAAATTGAACTGGGACTAATGTGTCTCACATTTGGTCCTTTTTCTACTAGTGTAAGTGCATTTTCTGGTGTTGATTGGGCAGGTTATCCCGATGATAGAAAGTCCACTCGAGGTTTTGCCACATTTCTTGAGTGTAATCTTGCCTCATGGAGTACAAGAAAATAACTTATAGTATCAAGGCCCATCACTAAGATAGAGTACAGGTCCATTGCAAATGCAACAACGGAAGTAATTTGGATACAATCGTTGTTACATGAACTTGGTATTAATCAATCACAGACAGCGACTTTATGGTCTGATAATCTTGGTGCCACTTATCTACCAGCAAATCCGTGCTTCATGTCGAACCAAACATACTGAAGTTTATTATCATTTTGTCCAAGAAAGAGTAGCAAATAATTTACTTAATATTCAGTTTATACCCACATGAGATCAAGTCGTGGATGGGTTTACTATGTTGGGGAACGCAGTAGTTTCAAAAAAATTCCTACACACACACAAGATCATGGTGATACATAGCAACGAGAGGGGAAGAGTGTTGTCCACATACCCTCGTAGACCGTAAGAGGAAGCGTTCTGACAATGCGGTTGATGTAGTCGTACGTCTTCACGATCGACCGATCCTAGTACTGAAAGTACGGCACTGATAACCCACAAGTATAGGGGATCGCAACAGCTTTCGAGGGTAGAGTATTCAACCCAAATTTATTGATTCGACACAAGGGGAGCCAAAGAATATTCTCAAGTATTAGCAGTTGAGTCGTCAATTCAACCACACCTGGAAACTTAGTATCTGCAGCAAAGTGTTTAGTAGCAAAGTAATATGATAGTGGTGGTAGCGGCAACAAAAGTAAAGACAGCAAAAGTAATGTTTTTGGTATTTTGTAGTGATTGTAACAGTAGCAGCAGAAAAGTAAATAAGAGAGAACCAGTATATGGAAAACTCGTAGGCACCGGATCAGTGATGGATAATTATGCCGGATGCGGTTCATCATGTAACAGTCATAACATAGGGTGACACAGAACTAGCTCCAATTCATCAATGTAATGTAGGCATGTATTCCGTATATAGTCATACGTGCTTATGGAAAAGAACTTGCATGACATCTTTTGTCCTACCCTCCCGTGGCAGCGGGGTCCTATTGGAAACTAAGGGATATTAAGGCCTCCTTTTAATAGAGAACCGGAACAAAGCATTAGCACATAGTGAATACATGAACTCCTCAAACTATGGTCATCACCGGGAGTGGTCCCGATTATTGTCACTTCGGGGTTGCCGGATCATAACACATAGTAGGTGACTATAGACTTGCAAGATTGGATCAAGAACTCACATATATTCATGAAAACATAATAGGTTCAGATCTAAAATCATGGCACTCGGGCCCTAGTGACAAGCATTAAGCATAGCAAAGTCATAGCAACATCAATCTCAGAACATAATGGATACTAGGGATCAAACCCTAACAAAACTAACTTGATTACATGATAAATCTCATCCAACCCATCACCGTCCAGCAAGCCTACGATGCAATTACTCACGCGCGGCGGTGAGCATCATGAAATTGGTGATGGAGGATGGTTGATGATGACGACGGCGACGAATCCCCCTCTCCGGAGTCCCGAACGGACTCCAGATCAGCCCTCCCGAGAGGTTTTAGGGCTTGGCGGCGGCTCCGTATCGTAAAACGCGATGATTTCTTCTCTCTTATTTTTTTCTCTCCAAAAGCAAATATATAGAGTTGGAGTTGGCGTCGGAGGGCATCCAGGGGGCCCACGAGGTAGGGGGGGCGCCCCCCACCCTCGTGAGAAGGGTGTGGGCCCCCAAGTCTTTATCTTTGGCGAGGATTTTTTATTGTTTTTTCTAAGATGTTCCGTGGAGTTTCAGGTCATTCCGAGAATATTTGTTTTCTGCACATAAAACAACACCATGGCAATTCTGCTGAAAACAACGTCAGTCCGGGTTAGTTCCATTCAAATCATACAAGTTATAGTCCAAAACAAGGGCAAAAGTGTTTGGAGAAGTAGATACGACGGAGACGTATCAACTCCCCCAAGCTTAAACCCTTGCTTGTCCTCAAGCAATTCAGTTGACAAACTGAAAGAAAGAAAGAAAAACTTTTACAAACTCTGTGTGCTCTTGTTGTTGTAAATATGTCAAGCCAGCATTCAAGTTTTCAGCATAGATCATAACTAACCACATTTGCAATAATTCTCAGGTCTCACAATTACTCATATCAATAGCATAATCAACTAGCAAGCCATAATAATAAATCTCGGATGACAACACTTTCTCAAACCAATCATAATATGATATAACAAGATAGTATCTCGCTAGCCCTTTCTGAGACCGCAAAACATAAATGCAGAGCACCTTTGAAGATCAAGGACTGACTAGACATTGTAATTCATGGTAAAAGAGATCCAATCATAGTCATACCCAATATAAATTAATAGTGATGAATGCAAATGACGGCTGTGCTCTCCAGCTAGTGCTTTTTAATAAGAGGGTGATGACTCAACATAAAAGTAAATGGATAGGCCCTTCGCAGAGGGAAGCAGGGATTTGTAGAGCTGCCAGAGCTCGGTTTTGAAATAGAGATAAATTGTATTTTGAGCGATATACTTTCATTGTCAACGTAACAACTAAGAGATGGCGATATCTTCCATGCTAAACACGTTATAGGCGGTTCCCAAACAGAATGGTAAAGTTTATACTCCCCCTCCACCAACAAGCATCAATCCATGGCTTGCTCGAAACAACGAGTGCCTCCAACATACATCAGGTCCCAGGGGGAGTTTTGTTTGCAATTAATTTTGATTTAGTTTGCATAAAGCATGGGACTCGGCATCCCGGTGACCAGCCATTTTCTCGTGAGTGAGGAGCGGAGTCCACTCCTCTTGAGAATAACCCGCCTAACATGGAAGATACAGACAACCCTAGTTGATACATGAGCTATTCGAGCATACAAAACATGATAGTTATTTGAAGGTTTAGAGTTTGGCACATACAAATTTACTTGGAACGGTAGGTAGATACCGCATATAGGAAGGTATAGTGGACTCATCTGGAATAACTTTGGGGTTTAAGGGATTGGATGCACAAGCAGTATTCCCGCTTAGTACAAGTGAAGGCTAGCAAAAGACTGGGAAGCGGCCAACTAGAGAGCGACAACAGCCATATACATGCATTAAAATTAATAAACATTGGATGCAAGTATGAGTAGGATATAATCCACCATGAACATAAATATCGTGAAGGCTATGTTGATTTTGTTTCAACTACATGCGTGAACATGTGCCAAGTCAAGTCACTTAAATCATTCAAAAGAGGATACCACCCCATCATACCACATCATAATCATCTCAATAGCATGTTGGCATACAAGCTAAATCATTATAACTCATAGCTAATCAAGCATGGCACAAGCAACTACGATCTCTAATTGTCATTGCAAACATGTTTATTCATAATAAGCTGAATCAAGAACGAGTGACTCATCATATTTACAAAAACACAAGAGGTCGAGTTCATACCAGCTTTTCTCATCTCAGTCAGTCCATCATATATCATCATAATTGCCTTTCACTTGCATGACCGAACGGTGTGAATAATAATAAGAGTGCACGTGCATTGGACTAAGCTGGAATCTGCGAGCATTCAATAAATAGGAGAAGACAAGGCAATATGGGCTCTTGGTTAAATCAACAATAGTGCATGTAAGAGACACTTCAACAATTTAATTATGGTCTTCTCCTACCGACCCCCAAAGAAAGAAAAGAAATAAACTATTTACATGGGAAAGCTCCCAACAAGCAAAAGAAGAACGGGAAATATTTTTGGGTTTTCTTTTTAATTATTACTACTACAGCAGAAAAATAAACTACTACTATTTTTTTTGGTTTTTCTTAAGGTTTAACAAACACACAAGAAGAAAACAGGAAAAAGAAAATAAACTAGCATGGATATTACAGTGAAAAAGTATGAGCACCGACATCTAGCAATGAGTGTGTGTGAGCATAAATGTAATGTCGGTGAGAAATACGTACTCCCCCAAGCTTAGGCTTTTGGCCTAAGTTGGTCTATGGCCACGGCTAGCCTGGCGGATATCCATAATAATAGTTGTTGGGGTCGTACTGTGATGAAGAAGAATAGTTGGGATCATACTGTAATGAAGAAGAAGACTCTGACTGCCACTGGCTGACAGTCATCTCTGGATCCCAAGAATAAATAGATTGTCGTGGAGGCTCATCTTGTGGTTCCTGTTCCGGGGCTGGTGCAGGATTCTTGTAAGCTTGGACGACAGCCCACGTAACGAGGTAGGGTCCTACAAAATTAAACAAAGAAGGAGCAGGCAGGGTAATAGTCTCAGGATGATGTTTGTTAAAGAACAATTGACATTTAAGCTCTCCTACCCTATTCTTAACAATAAAATCATGTGCCACCATACTTTTATGATATAGATAAACACGGGGCAGCACATTTTCTTCCTTCTCAGCATGCCTAATAGGTATGTTAAAATGTGCAGCTAGGCGTGTGGCATAGACGCCTCCAAAGATGGGCCCTTTAGTACGGTTCATACTTAACCGTCTAGCAATAATACCGCCCATACTAAAAGTGTTATCACTGTATAAACCGTGGTGAAAAATAATTATATCAGGGATACTAAGGTTTCCACTGTTTCCGCATCCAATTAAACAACGACTAGCAAATAATGCAAAGTAACGTAAAACAGGAAAATGTATGCTAGTGATTCGTGCATCGGAAACCTTTCTAGTTTCTCCTACAGTGATAGTATCAATAAACCCAGCCACATCATCGTGATGTGGTTCTTCTGTCTTGCCCTCAAAAGGGATTAAACAAATCCGACAGAAATCATAAAGTGACATCTCCTTATGCTCATCATATAAATGAAACTCCACCGTAGGTGGCGAGTTCCTAGAATGAAAATGAAAGTTTTGCACAAAAGTATTTGTGAGTAAGAGATACTGATCGCATTGGTCGTGGAGGAAAGCGGTGAGGCCTGCATTGTGAGCCAATTCATGAAAATCTTCATAGATACCGGCTGCTCTCAAGAAATCTTCAAAAGGCCATTCACACGCCCGAATCTCCGCGGTGCGCGGCAAATTATACTTAGGCTTCGGTGCCTTTTCCTTCGAGCTTTGGCTCGACGAGCCCCTCAAAACTATCCTCATTATTTTTCTGAAACAATCTGAAATTTTTAGTAACTTCAAACAAAAATGAACCAACTTTAATAAAACTGATAGCAACTACTCTTATAAGTGCCTAGAGCCTATATCAAGCATTAGAACTACTTAGAACCATATAAATTTGACATGCAAGCTCAAGAACATGGTCACCTATGCAGCACAAATTTTCAAAGAATAAAGCACTAGAACAAAAACTAATTGGACCAATAGAGGAGTCACATACCAAGGAACAATCTCCCCAAGCAGTTTTGCGAGAGGTGCTTTGAGCAAGGAGATCGAAAATCGCAGCAAAAGTGGCTGGAACTCGTGCTTGAGTTGGTTTTCGGGTTTGTGTGAGATAGAGGAAGAAGATGGGTGCTGGGATAAGTGGAGGAGGGCCACCGTGGGCCCACGAGGAAGGGGGCGCGCCCTATAGGGGGGGCGCCCACCACCCTCGTGGCCAGGTGGCAACTCCTCCCGCGATAATTTTTGCATAGTAAATCCTCAAATATTCCCGAAAAAATCATATTAAATTGGCATGGCATTCTGAGGACTTTTATTTTTGGGATATTTTTATATTGCACGGATAAGTCAGGAAACAAACAGAAAATACTATTTTTACTTTATTAAATATAAATAACAGAAAGTAAAAGTGGGGTACAGAAGTTTGTGCTTCTAGTTTCATACATCTCATGCTCATTAAAAAGAATCCACTAACAAGGTTGATCAAGTCTTGTTAAAAAACTCATTCCGATAATCATGAAACCGGAGAGATTTCAAATAACACTAAGTTACCTCAACGGGGATATGCACATCCTCAATAATAAGAATATCATATTTCTTCTTGATAGTAGGAAGAGGAAATTCAAAACCTCCAAATATAATCGATGGAATTTTTCCAATAGAGTTGATACTATGAACTTGAGGTTGTCTCCTCGGAAAGTGTACCGTATGCTCATTACCATTAACATGAAAAGTGACATTGCCTTTGTTGCAATCAATAACAGCCCCTGCAGTATTAAGAAAAGGTCTTCCAAGAATAATAGACATACTATCATCCTCGGGAATATCAAGAATAACAAAGTCCATTAAAATAGTAACGTTTGCAACCACAACAGGCACATCCTCACAGATACCGACAGGTATAGCAGTTGATTTATCAGCCATTTGCAAAGATATTTCAGTAGGTGTCAACTTATTCAAGTCAAGTCTACGACATAAAGAGAGAGGCATAAAACTAACACCGGCTCCAAGATCACATAAAGCAGTTTTAATATAATTTCTTTTAATGGAGCAAGGTATAGTAGGTATTCCGGGGTCTCCAAGTTTCTTTGGTATTCCACCCTTAAAAGTATAATTAGCAAGCATGGTGGAAATTTCAGCTTCCGGTATCTTTCTTTTATTAGTAATGATATCCTTCATATATTTAGCATAAGGATTTGTTTTGAGCACATCAGTTAATCTCATATGCAAAAAGATAGGCCTAATCATTTCAGCAAAGCGCTCAAAATCCTCATCATCCTTTTTCTTGGATGGTTTCGGAGGAAAAGGCATGGGTTTCTGAACCCAAGGTTCCCTTTCTTTAACATGTTTCCTCGCAACAAAGTCTCTTTTATCATAACGTTGATTCTGTGATTGTGGGTTATCAAGATCAACAGCAGGTTCAGTTTCTACATCATTATCATTACTAGGTTGAGCATCATCATTAATATTTTTACTAGGTTCATGTTCATTACCAGATTGTGTTTCAGCATCAGACATAGAAATATCATTTGGATTATCAGGTGGTTCAGCAATAGATTCACTAGAAGTTTTCACAGTTCTATCATTTTTCTTCTTCTTCTTTTTAGAAGAACTAGGAACATCAATATTATTTCTTTGAGAATCTTGCTCGATTCTCTTAGGGTGGCCTTCAGGATACAAAGGTTCCTGAGTCATTCTACCAGTTCTAGTAGCCACTCTAACAGCATAATCATTTTTCTTACTATTCATTTCATCAAGCACTTCTTTTTGAGCCTTAAGTACTTGTTCTACTTGAGTGGTAACCATAGAAGCATGTTTGCTAACAAGTTTACGTTCACCTTTAATATCAGCCATATAATCACCCAAGCGTCTAATCATATAAGCATTTTCTTTTAATTGTCTACCAAAATAAGCATTGAAGTCGTCTTGCTTAAACATAAAGTTATCGAACTCATCCAAGCACTGACTAGCAATTTTAGTAGGAGGAATTTCAGCTTTATCATATCTATAGAGAGAATTTACCTTTACTACCTGTGTCGGGATATCGGGATCAGGAGGTTCTACAGTAAATAAATAATTAAGATCATGTGTTTCTTCAACAGGCGGTGAATTAAGACCATGTATTTCTTCAGTAGGAGGTAAATTCTTAACATCTTCAGCTTTAATACCTTTTTCTTTCATATATTTCTTTGCCTCTTGCATATCTTCGGGACTGAGAAATAGAACACCTCTCTTCTTCAGAGTTGGTTTAAGAATAGGCTTAGTAATTGGAGCAGGAGCTGGCTCAGGAGCTGGCTCAGGAGGTGCCCAATTATTTTCATTTGCCAACATATTATTCAATAGAATTTCAGCTTCATCCGGTGTTCTTTCCCTGAAAAGAGAACCAGCACAACTATCCAGGTAATCTCTGGAAGCATCGGTTAGTCCATTATAAAAGATATCAAGTATTTCAGGTTTCTTAAGAGGATGATCAGGAAAAGCATTAAGTAACTTGAGAAGCCTCCCCCAAGCTTGTGGGAGACTCTCTTCTTTAATTTGCACAAAGTTGTATATTTCCCTCAAAGCAGCTTGTTTCTTATGAGCAGGGAAATATTTAGCAGAGAAGTAATAAATCATATCCCCGGGACTACGCACACAACCAGGATCAAGAGAATTAAACCATATCTTAGCATCACCCTTTAATGAGAACAGAAATATTTTGAGTATATAAAAGTAACGCGATCTCTCATCATTAGTGAACAGGGCAGCTATATCATTTAACTTAGTAAGATGTGCCACAACAGTTTCAGATTCATAGCCATAAAACGGATCAGATTCAACCAAAGTAATTATATCAGGATCAACAGAGAATTCATAATCCTTATCAGGAACACATATAGGTGAAGTAGCAAAAGCAGGGTCGGGTTTCATTTTTTCTCTAAGTGATTCTTTGATCCATTTAATTAATAACCTCTTAAGCTCATATCTATCTCTGCAAGCTAAAATAGCGGCAGAAGATTCTATATCAAAAAGATAACTCTCAGGAATAACAGGCATATTTTCATCATCACTATCATCATCGTATTGAGATTCAATAATTTCTTTTTCTCTAGCCCTAGCAATTTGTTCATCAAGAAATTCACTAAGGGGCATAGTAGTATCAGGCATAGAAGCAGTTTCATCATAAGTATCATGCATAGCAGAAGTGGCATCATCAATAACATGCGACATATCAGAACGAATAGCAGAAGCAGATGTAGGTGTCGCAAACTTACTCATAACAGAAGGTGAATCAAGTGCAGAGCTAGATGGCAGTTCCTTACCTCCCCTCGTAGTTGAGGGATAGATCTTGGTTTTTGGATCTCTCAAGTTCTTCATAGTGTCCAGCAGATATAAATCCCAGGTGACTCAAAGAATAGAGCTATGCTCCCCGGCAACGACGCCAGAAATTAGTCTTGATAACCCACAAGTATAGGGGATCGCAACAGCTTTCGAGGGTAGAGTATTCAACCCAAATTTATTGATTCGACACAAGGGGAGCCAAAGAATATTCTCAAGTATTAGCAGCTAAGTTGTCAATTCAACCACACCTGGAAACTTAGTATCTGCAGCAAAGTGTTTAGTAGCAAAGTAATATGATAGTGGTGGTAGCGGCAACAAAAGTAAAGACAGCAAAAGTAATGTTTTTGGTATTTTTTAGTGATTGTAACAGTAGCAGCGGAAAAGTAAATAAGCGAGAACCAGTATATGGAAAACTCGTAGGCACCGGATCAGTGATGGATAATTATGCCGGATGCGGTTCATCATGTAACAGTCATAACATAGGGTGACACAGAACTAGCTCAAATTCATCAATGTAATGTAGGCATGTATTCCGTATATAGTCATACGTGCTTATGGAAAAGAACTTGCATGACATCTTTTGTCCTACCCTCCCGTGGCAGCGGGGTCCTATTGGAAACTAAGGGATATTAAGGCCTCCTTTTAATAGAGAACCGGAACAAAGCATTAGCACATAGTGAATACATGAACTCCTCAAACTATGGTCATCACCGGGAGTGGTTCCCGATTATTGTCACTTCGGGGTTGCCGGATCATAACACATAGTAGGTGACTATAGACTTGCAAGATTGGATCAAGAACTCACATATATTCATGAAAACATAATAGGTTCAGATCTAAAATCATGGCACTCGGGCCCTAGTGACAAGCATTAAGCATAGCAAAGTCATAGCAACATCAATCTCAGAACATAATGGATACTAGGGATCAAACCCTAACAAAACTAACTTGATTACATGATAAATCTCATCCAACCCATCACCGTCCAGCAAGCCTACGATGCAATTACTCACGCGCGGCGGTGAGCATCATGAAATTGGTGATGGAGGATGGTTGATGATGACGACGGCGACGAATCCCCCTCTCCGGAGTCCCGAACGGACTCCAGATCAGCCCTCCCGAGAGGTTTTAGGGCTTGGCGGCGGCTCCGTATCGTAAAACACGATGATTTCTTCTCTCTTATTTTTTTCTCTCCAAAAGCAAATATATAGAGTTGGAGTTGGCGTCGGAGGGCATCTAGTGGGCCCACGAGGTAGGGGGCGCGCCCCCCACCCTCGTGAGAAGGGTGTGGGTCCCCAGGTCTTCATCTTTGGCGAGGATTTTTTATTATTTTTTCTAAGATGTTTTGTGGAGTTTCAGGTCAGTCCGAGAATATTTGTTTTCTGCACATAAAACAACACCATGGCAATTCTGCTGAAAACAACGTCAGTCCGGGTTAGTTCCATTCAAATCATACAAGTTAGAGTCCAAAACAAGGGCAACAGTATTTGGAAAAGTAGATACGATAGAGACGTATCAGGCACCTCCATGATCTGCACACGTTCGGCTCGGTGACGTCCCACGAACTCACGATCCAGTAGAGTGTCGAGGGAGAGCTTGGTCAGCACGACGGCATGATGAAAATGATGATGATGCTACCGGAATAGGGCTTCGCCTAAGTACCGCTATGATATGACCGAGGTGGATTATGGTGGAGGGGGTACCGCACACGACTAAGAGATCAATGATCAACTTGTGTGTTTATGGGGTGCCCCCCTCCCCCGTATATGAAGGAGTGGAGGAGGGGAGGGCCGGCCCTCTACTATGGCGCGCCCTGGGGAGTCCTACTCCACCGGGAGTAGGATTCCCCCCCCCCTCCATGTAGTAGGAGTAGGAGAGAAGGAAAGGGAAGAGAGAAGAGAAGGAAAGAGGGGGCGCCGCCCCTCCCCACTAGTCCAATTCAGACTAGGCCTTGGGGGCGCGCGGCCTGCCCTAGGCAGCCCCTCCCTCTCTCCACTAAAGCCCATTAGGGCCCATATACTCCGTGGGGGGGGGGTTCCCGTAACCCCCGGCACTCCGATTAATGCCCGAACTTACCTGGAACCATTCCGATGTCCAAACATAGTCATCCAATATATCGATCTTTATTTCTCGGCCATTTCGAGACTCCTCGTCATGTCTGTGATCATATATGGGACTCCGAACTACCTTCAATATATCAAAACACATAAACTCATAATACCGATCGTCACCGAACGTTAACCGTGTGGACCCTACGGGTTCGAGAACTATGTAGACATGACCGAGACATGTCTCTGGTCAATAACCAATAGCGGAACCTGGATGTTCATATTGGCTCCCACATATTCTACGAAGATCTTTATCGGTCAAACCGCCTAACGATATACGTTGTTCCCTTTGTCATCGGTATGTTACTTGTCCGAGATTTGGCCGTCTATATCTCAATACCTAGTTCAATCTCGTTACCGCCAAGTCTCTTTACTCGTTCCATAATGCATCATCCCGCAACTAACTCATTAGTCACATTGCTTGCAAGGCTTATATTGATGTGCATTACCGAGAGGGCCCAGAGATACCTCTCCGACAATCGGAGTGACAAATCCTAATCTCAATCTATGTCAACTCAACAAACACCATCAGAGACACCTATAGAGCACCTTTATAATCATCCAGTTACATGGTGACATTTGGTAGCACACAAAGTGTTCCTCCGGTATTCGGGAGTTGCATGATCTCATAGTCATAGGAACATGTATAAGTTATGGAGAAAGCAATAGCAACAAACTAAACGATCATCGTGCTAAGCTAATGGATGGGTCAAGTCAATCACATCATTCTCTAATGATGTGATCCCGTTAATCAAATGACAACTCATGTCTATGGTTAGGAAACATAACCATCATTGATTCAACGAGCTAGTCAAGTAGAGGCATACTAGTGACATTCTGTTTGTCTATGTATTCACACATGTACTAAGTTTCTAGTTAATACAATTCTAGCATGAATAATAAACATTTATCATGATATAAGGAAATATAAATAACAACTTTATTATTGCCTCTAGGGCATATTTCCTTCAGTCTCCCACTTGCACTAGAGTCAATAATCTAGATTACATTGTAATGAGTCTAACACCCATGGAGTCTTGGTGTTGATCGTGTTTTGCTCGTGAGAGAGGCTTAGTCAACGGATCTGCAACATTCAGATCCGTATGTATGTTGCAAATCTCTATGTCTCCCTCCTTGACTTGATCGTGGATGGAATTGAAGCGTCTCTTGATGTGCTTGGTTCTCTTGTGAAATCTGGATTCCTTTGCCAAGGCAATTGCACCAGTATTGTCACAAAAGATTTTCAGTGGACCCGATGCACTAGGTATTACACCTTGATCGGAAATGAACTCCTTCATCCAGAATCCTTCATTTGCTGTTTCCGAAGTAGCTATGTATTCCTCTTCACACATAGATCCCGCCACGACGCTTTTCTTGGAACTGCACCAACTGACAGCTCCACCATTTAATAAAAACACGTATCCGGTTTGTGACTTAGAGTCATCCGGATCAGTGTCAAAGCTTGCATCGACGTAACCATTTACGACGAGCTCTTTGTCACCTCCATATACGAGAAACATATCCTTAGTCCTTTTCAGGTATTTCAGGATGTTCTTGACCGCTGTCCAGTGATCCACTCTTGGATTATTTTGGTACCTCCCTGCTAAACTGATAGCAAGGCACACATCAGGTCTGGTACATAGCATTGCATACATGATAGAGCCTATGGCTGAAGCATAGGGAAAACCTTCCATTTTTCTCTCTATCTTCTGCAGTGGTCGGGCATTGAGTCTGACTCAACTTCACAACTTGTAACATAGGCAAGAACCCTTTCTTTGCCTAATCCATTTTGAACTTCTTCAAAACTTTATCAAGGTAAGTGCTTTGTGAAAGTCCAATTAAGCGTATTGATCTATCCCTATAGATCTTGATGCCCAATATATAAGCAGCTTCACCGAGGTCTTTCATTGAAAAATTCTTATTCAAGTATCCTTTTATGCTATTCAGAAATTCAGTATCATTTACGATCAACAATATGTCATCTACATATAATATCAGAAATGCTACATAGCTCCCGCTCACTTTCTTGTAAATACATGCTTCTCCAAAAGTCCGTATAAAACCATATGCTTTGATCACACTATCAAAGCGTATATTCCAACTCCAAGAGGCTTGCACCAGTCCATAAATGGATCGCTGGAGCTTGTACACTTTGTTAGCACCTTTTGGATCGACAAAACCTTCTGGTTGAATCATATACAACTCTTCTTTAAGATATCCATTAAGGAATGCAGTTTTGACATGCATTTACCAAATTTCATAATCATAAAATGCGGCAATTGCTAACATGATTCGGATGGACTTAAGCATCGCTACAGGTGAGAAGGTCTCATCGTAGTCAACTCCTTGAACTTGTCGAAAACCTTTCGCAACAAGTCGAGCTTTGTAGATAGTAATATTACCGTCAGCGTTAGTCTTCTTCTTGAAGATCCATTTATTCTCTATGGCCTGCCGATCAACGGGCAAGACAACCAAAGTCCATACTTCGTTCTCATACATGGATCCCATCTCAGATTTCATGGCCTCAAGCCATTTTGCGGAATCTGGGCTCATCATCGCTTCCTCATAGTTCGTAGGATCGTCATGGTCAAGTAACATGACTTCCAAAACAGGATTACCATACCACTCTGGTGCGGATCTCACTTTGGTTGACCTACGTGGTTCGGTAGTAACTTGATCAGAAGTTTCATGATCATTATCATCAGCTTCCTCACTTACTGGTGTAGGAATCACTTGAACTGTTTTCAGTGATGAACTATTTTCCAATAAGGGAGCAGGTACAATTACCTCATAAAGTTCTACTTTCCTCCCACTCACTTCTTTTGAGAGAAACTCCTTCTCTAGAAAGGATCCATTCTTAGCAACGAATATCTTGACTTCGGATCTATGATAGAAGGTGTACCCAACAGTCTCCTTTGGGTATCCTATGAAGACACATTTCTCCGACTTGGGTTCGAGCTTATCAGGTTGAAGCTTTTTCACATAAGCATCGCAGCCCCAAACTGTAAGAAACGACAAGTTGGGTTTCTTGCCATACCACAGTTCATAAGGTGTCATCTCAACGGATTTAGATGGTGCCCTATTTAACGTGAATGCAACCGTCTCTAAAGCATAACCCCAAAACGATAGCGGTAAATCAGTAAGAGACATCATAGATCACACCATATCTAGTAAAGTACGATTACGACGTTCGGACACACCATTACTCTGTGGTGTTCCGAGTGGCGGGAGTTGTGAAACTATTCCGCATTGTTTCAAATGAAGACAAAACTCGTAACTCAAATATTCTCCTCCACGATCAGATCGTAGAAACTTTATTTTCTTGTTACGATGATTTTCCACTTCAATCTGAAATTCTTTGAACTTTTCAAATGTTTCAGACTTATGTTTCATTAAGTAGATATACCCATATCTTCTCAAATCATCTGTGAAGGTGAGAAAATAACAATATCCGCCGCGAGCCTCAATGTTCATTGGACCACATACATCAGTATGTATAATTTCCAATAACTCTGTTGCTCGCTCCATTGTTCCGGAGAACGGAGTTTTAGACATCTTGCCCATGAGGCATGGTTCGCAAGTACCAAATGATTCATAATCAAGTGATTCCAGAAGTCCATCAGAATGGAGTTTCTTCATGCGCTTTACACCAATATGACCCAAACGGCGGTGCCACAAATAAGTTGCACTATCATTATCAAGTCTGCATCTTTTGGCTTCAATACTATGAACATGTGTATCACTACTAGTAAAAATAGACCACTCATCAAGGGTGCATGACCATAAAAGATATTACTCATATAAATAGAACAACCATTATTCTCTGATTTAAATGAATAACCATCTCGCATCAAACAAGATCCGGTTATAATGTTCATGCTCAACACTGGCACCAAACAATTATTTAGGTCTAAAACTAATCCCGAAGGTAGATGTAGAGGTAGCGTGCCGACGGCGATCACATCAACTTTGGAACCATTTCCCATGCGCATCGTCACCTCGTCCTTAGCCAATCTTCACTTAATCCATAGCCCCTGTTTCGAGTTGCAAATGTTAGCAACTGAACCAGTATCAAATACCCAAGCACTACTGCAAGCATTAGTAAGGTACACATCAATAACATGTATATCAAATATACCTTTCACTTTGCCATCCTTCTTCTCCGCCAAATACTTGGGGCAGTTCCGCTTCCAGTGACCGGTCCCTTTGCAGTAGAAGCACTCAGTCTCAGGCTTAGGTCCAGACTTGGGTTTCTTCACTTGAGCAGCAACTGGCTTGTTGTTCTTCTTCAAGTTCCCTTTCTTCCCTTTACCCTTTTTTTGAAACTGGTGGTCTTGTTGACCATCAACACTTGATGCTCCTTCTTGATTTCTACCTCCGCGGCTTTTAGCATTGCAAAGAGCTCGGGAATCGTCTTATCCATTCCTTGCATATTATAGTTCATCATGAAGCTCTTGTAGCTTGGTGGCAGTGATTGAAGAACTCTGTCAATGACACTATCATCTGGAATATTAACTCCCAGCTGAGTCAAGTGGTTGTGGTACCCAGACATTCTGAGTATATGTTCATTGACAGAACTATTCTCCTCCATCTTGCAGCTGTAGAACTTATTGGAGACTTCATATCTCTCAATCCGGGCATTTGCTTGAAATATTAACTTCAACTCCTGGAACATCTCATATGCTCCATGACGTTCAAAACATCGTTGAAGTCTCGGTTCTAAGCCGTAAAGCATGGCACACTAAACTATCGAGTAGTCATCAGCTTTGCTCTGCCAGGTGTTCACAACATCTGGCGTTGCTCCTGTAGCGGGTTTGTCACCTAGCGGTGCTTCCAGAATGTAATTCTTCTGTGCAGCAATGAGGATAATCCTCAAGTTACGGACCCAGTCCGTGTAGTTTCTACCATCATCTTTCAACCTAGCTTTCTCTAGGAATGCATTAAAATTCAACGAAACAACAGCACAGGCCATCTATCTACAACAACATAGAGATGCAAAATACTATCAGGTACTAAGTTCATGATAAATTAAAGTTCAACTAATCAAATTACTTAAGAACTCCCACTTAGATAGACATCCCTCTAATCATCTAAGTGATCACGCGATCCATATCAACTAAACCATGTCCGATCATCACGTGAGATGGAGTAGTTTTCAATGGTGAACATCGCTATGTTGATCATATCTACTATATGATTCATGCTCGACCTTTCGGTCTCAGTGTTCCGAGGCCATATCTGCATATGCTAGGCTCGTCAAGTTTAACCCGAGTATTTTGCATGTGCAAAACTGGCTTGCACCCGTTGTATCTGAACGTAGAGCTTATCACACCCGATCATCACGTGGTGTCTCGGCACGACGAACTGTAGCAACGGTGCATACTCAGGGAGAACACTTATACCTTAAAATTTAGTGAGAGATCATCTTATAATGCTACTGTCGAACTAAGTAAAATAAGATGCATAAAGGATAAACATCACATGCCATCAATATAAGTGATATGATATGGCCATCATCATCTTGTGCCTTTGATCTCCATCTCCAAAGCACTGTCATGATCACCATCGTCACCGGCTTGACACATTGATCTCCATCAAAGCATCATTGTCGTCTTGCCAACTATTGCTTCTACAACTATCGCTACCACTTAGTGATAAAGTAAAGCAATTACATGGCGATTGCATTTCATACAATAAAGCGACAACCATATGGCTCCTGCCAGTTGCCGATAACTGTGTTTACAAAACATGATCATCTCATACAATAAAATTTAGCATCATATCTTGACCATATCACATCACAACATGCCCTGCAAAAACAAGTTAGACGTCCTCTACTTTGTTGTTGCAAGTTTTATGTGGCTGCTACGGGTTGAGCAAGAACCGTTCTTACCTACACATCAAAAACCACAACGCATTATAGTGATTGCATTTTGATCTTCAGAAAGAACCCTGTTCATTGAATCCGATTCATATAAAGTTGGAGAAACTGACACCCACTAGCCACCTATGTGCGAAGCACGTCGGTAGAACCAGTCTCGCGTAATGTCGGTCTGGGTCGCTTCATCCAACAATACCGCCGAATCAAGAAACAACTAGTGACGGCAAGCAATATGTATATACCCACGCCCACAACTCCTTTGTGTTCTACTCGTGCATATAACATCTACACATAAACTTGGCTCTGATGCCACTGTTGGGGAACGCAGTAATTTCAAAAAAATTCCTATGCACAGACAAGATCATGGTGATGCATAGCAATGAGAGGGGAAGAGTGTTGTCCACATACCCTCATAGACCGTAGGCAGAAGCGTTATGATAACGCGGTTGATGTAGTCGTACGTCTTCACGGTCGACCGTTCCTAGTACCGAAAGTATGGCACCTCCGCGATCTGCACACGTTCGGCTCGGTGACGTCCCACGAACTCACGATCCAGTAGAGTGTTGAGGGAGAGCTTCGTCAGCACGACGGCATGATGATGATGATGATGATGATGGTGATGATGATGCTATCGGAACAGGGCTTCGCCTAAGCACCGCTACGATATGACCGAGGTGGATTATGGTGGAGGGGGGCACCGCACACGGCTAGGAGATCAATGATCAACTTGTGTGTCTATGGGGTTCCCCCCTCCCTCGTATATAAAGGAGTGGAGGAGGGGAGGGCCGGACCTCTACTATGGCGCGCCCTGGGGAGTCCTACTCCCACCGGGAGTAGGATTCCCCCTTCCATGTAGTAGGAGTAGGAGAGAAGGAAAGGGAAGAGAGAAGAGAAGGAAGGAGGGGGCACCGTGAAGGAAATATGCCCTAGAGGCAATAATAAAGTTATTATTTATTTCCTTATATCATGATAAATGTTTATTATTCATGCTAGAATTGTATTAACCGGAAACATAATACATATGTGAATACATAGACAAACAGTATGTCACTAGTATGCCTCTACTTGACTAGCTCGTTGAATCAAAGATGGTTAATTTCCTAGCCATAGACATGAGTTGTCATTTGATTAACAGGATCATATCATTAGGAGAATGATGTGATTTACTTGACCCATTCTGTTAGCATAGCACTTGATCGTTTAGTTTGTTGCTATTGCTTTCTTCATGACTTATACATGTTCCTATGACTATGAGATTATGCAACTCCCGTTTACCAGAGGAACACTTTGTGTGCTACCAAACGTCACAATGTAACTGGGTGATTATAAAGGTGCTCTACAGGTGTCTCCGAAGGTACTTGTTGGGTCGGCGTATTTCGAGATTAGGATTTGTCACTCCGATTGTCGGAGAGGTATCTCTGGGCCCTCTCGGTAATGCACATCCCCTAAAGCCTTGCAAGCATTGCAACTAATGAGTTAGTTGCAAGATGATGTATTACGAAACGAGTAAAGAGACTTGCCGGTAACGAGATTGAACTAGGTATTGAGATACCGACGATCGAATCTCGGGCAAGTAACATACCGATGACAAAGGGAACAACGTATGTTGTTATGCGGTTTGACCGATAAAGATCTTCGTAGAATATGTGGGAGCCAATATGAGCATCCAGGTTCCGCTATTGGTTATTGACCGGAGACATGTCTCGGTCATGTCTACATTGTTCTCGAACCCGTAGGGTCTGCACGCTTAAGGTTTCGATGACAGTTATATTATGAGTTTATGAGTTTTGATGTACCGAAGGAGTTCGGAGTCCCGGATGAGATCGGGGACATGACGACGAGTCTCGAAATGGTCAAGATGTAAAGATCGATATATTGGACGACTATATTCGGACATCGGAAAGGTTCCGAGTGATTTGGGTATTTTTCGGAGTACCGGAGAGTTACAGTAATTCGTCGGGGAGTATATGGGCCTTATTGGGCCATACGGGAATAGAGGAGAGAGGCCAAAATGAAGGAGGCGCGCGCCCCTCCTCTGGTCCGAATTGGACAAGGGGTGCAGCCCCCTTTTTCTTGTTCCCCTCCCCCTCTTTCCTTCTCTCCTACTCCAACAAGGGAAGGAGGAGTCCTACTCCCGGTGGGAGTAGGACTCCCCCCTTGGCGCGCCCTCCTCCTAGGCCGGCCGCCTCCCCCCTTGCTCCTTTATATACAGGGGCAGGGGGCACCCCATAGACACAACAATTGATCTCTTGATCTCTTAGCCGTGTGCGGTGCCCCCCTCCACCATAATCCTCCTCGATCATATCATAGCGGTGCTTAGGCGAAGCCCTGCGTCGGTAGAACATCATCATCGTCACCACGCCATCGTGCTGACAAAACTCTCCCTCAACACTCGGCTGGATCGGAGTTCGAGGGACGTCATCGAGTTGAATGTGTGCAGAACTCGGAGGTGTCGTGCGTTCGGTACTTGATCGGTCGGATCGTGAAGACGCACGACTACATCAACCGCGTTGTTATAACGCTTCCACTTTCGGTCTACGAGGGTACGTAGACAACACTCTCCCCTCTCGTTGCTATGCATCACCATGATCTTGCGTGTGCGTAGGAATTTTTTTGAAATTACTACGTTCCCCAACAGTGGCATCCGAGCCTAGGTTTTATGCGTTGATGTAATATGCACGAGTAGAACACAAGTGAGTTGTGGGCGATATAAGTCATACTGCTTACCAGCATGTCATACTTTGGTTCGGCGGTATTGTTGGATGAAGCGGCCTGGACCGACATTACGCGTACGCTTACGCGAGACTGGTTTTACCGCCGTGCTATGCACATAGGTGACTAGCGGGTGTCAGTTTCTCCAACTTTGGTTGAACCGAGTGTGGCTACGCCCGGTCCTTGAGAAGGTTAAAACAGCACTAACTTGACAAACTATCGTTGTGGTTTTGATGCGTAGGTAAGAACGGTTCTTGCTCAGCCCGTAGCAGCCACGTAAAACTTGCAACAACAAAGTAGAGGACGTCTAACTTGTTTTTGCAGGGCATGTTGTGATATGATATGGTCAAGACATGATGAGATATAAGTTGTTGTATAAGATGATCATGTTTTGTTGAAGTTATCGGCAACTGGCAGAAGCCTTATGGTTGTCTCTTTATTGCATAAGATGCAAGCGCCAAATAATTGCTTTACAATTATCGCTATGCGATAGCAATAGTTGCAAGAGCAATAGTTGGTGAGACGACCATGTGACGACACATTGATATAGATCAAGATGATTCCTCGTGCCCAGACACCACGTGATGATCGGGTGTGATAAGCTCTACGTCCATCTACAACGGGTGCAAGCCAGCTTTGCACACGCAGAATACTCAGGTTAAACTTGACGAGCCTAGCATATGCAGATATGGCCTCGGAACACTGAGACCGAAAGGGCGAGCGTGAATCATATAGTAGATATGATCAACATAGTGATGTTCACCATTGAAAATTACTCCATTTCATGTGATGATCGGTTATGGTTTAGTTGATTTGGATCACGTGATCACTTAGAAGATTAGAGGGATGTCTTTCTAAGTGGGAGTTCTTAAGTAATATGATTAATTGAACTTTAATTTATCATGAACTTAGTCCTGATAGTATTTGCATATCTATGTTGTAGATCAATAGCTCGCGTTATTGCTTCCCTATGTTTTATATGTGTTCCTAGAGAAAACTAAGTTGAAAGATGATAGTAGCAATGATGCGGACTGGGTCCGTGATCTGAGGTTTATCCTCATTGCTGCACAGAAGAATTATGTCCTTGATGCACCGCTAGTGACTGACCTATTGCAGGAGCAGATGCAGACGTTATGAACGTTTGGCTAGCTCAATATGATGACTACTTGATAGTTTAGTGCACCATGCTTAACAGCTTAGAATCGGGATTTCAAAGACGTTTTGAACGTCATGGACCATATGAGATGTTCCAGGAGTTGAACTTCATATTTCAAGTAAATACCCGAGTTGAGAGATATGAAGTCTCCAACAAGTTTTATAGCTAAAATATGGAGGAGAATAGCTCAAGTAGTGAGCATGTGCTCAGATTGTCTAGGTAGTACAATCGCTTGAATCAAGTGGGAGTTAATCTTCCAGATAAAATAGTGATTGACAGAATTCTCTAGTCACCATCACCAAGTTAGTAGAACTTCGTGATGAACAATAATATGCAAGGGATAACGGAAACGATTCCCAAGCTCTTCGTGATGCTGAAATCGACGAAGGTAGAAATCAAGTAAAGCATCAAGTGTTGATGGTAAAACCACTAGTTTCAAGTAAAGGGACAAAGGGAAGAAAGGGGAACTTCAAGAAGAATGGCAAACAAGTTGCTGCTCAAGTGAAAAAAACCCAAGTCTAGACCTAAGCCTGAAACTGAGTGCTTCTACTGCAAAGGGACTGGTCATTGGAAGCGGAACTACCCCAAGTAATTGGCGGATAAGAAGGATGGCAAAGTGAACATAGGTATATTTGATATACATGTTATTGATGTGTACTTTACTAGTGTTTATAGCAACCCCTCGGTATTTGATACTGGTTCAGTTGCTAAGAGTAGTAACTCGAAATGGGAGTTGCAAAATAAATAGAGACTAGTTAAGGGTGAAGTGACGATGTGTGTTGGAAGTGGTTCCAAGACTGATATGATCATCATCGCACACTCCCTATACTTTCGGGATTAGTGTTGAACCTAAATAAATGTTATTTGGTGTTTGCGTTGAGCATAAATATGATTGGATCATGTTTCTGCAATACGGTTATTCATGTAAGTTAGAGAATAATTGTTGTTCTGTTTACATGAATAAAACCTTCTATGGTCATACACCCAATGAAAATGGTTTGTTGGATCTCGATCGTGGTGATACACATTTTCATAATATTGAAGCCAAAAGATGCAAAGTTAATAATGATAGTGCAACTTATTTGTGGCACTGCCGTTTAGGTCATATTGGTGTAAAGCGCATGAAGAAAATCCATGCTGATGGGCTTTTGGGATCATTTGATTATGAATCAGTTGATGCTTGCGAACCATGCCTCATGGGCAAGATGACTAAGACTCCGTTCTCCGGAACAATGGAGCGAGCAACAGATTTGTTGGAAATCATACATATACTGACGTATGTGGTCCGATGAATATTGAGGCTCGCAGCAGGTATCATTATTTTCTGATCTTCACAGATGATTTGAGCAGATATAAGTATATCTACTTGATGAAACACAAGTCTGAAATATTTGAAAAGTTCAAAGAATTTCAGAGTGAAGTGGAGAATCATCGTAACAAAAATAAAAGTTTCTACGATATGATCGCAGAAGTAAAATATTTGAGTTACGAGTTTGGCCTTCAGTTAAAACAATGGGAAATAGTTTCACTACTCACGCCACCTGGAACACCACAGTGTAATGGTGTGTCCGAACGTCGTAACCGTGCTTTATTAGATATGGTGCGATCTATGATGTCTCTTACCGATTACCACTATCGTTTTGGGGTTATGCATTAGAGACAGCTACATTCACGTTAAATAGGGCACCATCTAAATCCGTTGAGATGACACAGTATGAACTGTGGTTTGGCGAGAAACCTAAGCTGTCGTTTCTTAAAGTTTGGGACTGCGATGCTTATGTGAAAAAGTTTCAACATGATAAGCTCGAACCCAAATCGGAGAAGTAAATCTTCATAGGATACCCAAAAGAAAATGTTGGGTACACCTTCTATCACAGATCCGAAGGCAAGATATTCATTGCTGAGAATGGATCCTTTCTAGAGAAGGAGTTTCTCTCGAAAGAAGTGAGTGGGAGGAAAGTAGAACTTGATGAGGTAACTATACCTGCTCCCTTATTGGAAAGTAGTTCATCACAGAAATCTGTTCCTGTGACTACTACACCAATTAGTGAGGAAGCTAATGATGATGATCATGTAACTTCAGATCAAGTTACTACCGAACCTTGTAGGTAAACCAGAGTGAGATCCGCTCCAGAGTGGTACGGTAATCCTGTTTTGGAGGTCATGTTACTTGACGACGACGAACCTACGAACTATGAGGAAGCGATGATGAGCCCAGATTCCGCGAAATGGCTTGAGGCCATGAAATCTGAGATGAGATCCATGTATGAGAGCAAAGTATGGACTTTGATTGACTTGCCCAATGATCGGCAAGCCATTGAGATTAAATGGATCTTCAAGAGGAAGACGGACGCTGATAGTAGTGTTACCATCTACAAAGCTAGAATTTTCGCAAAAAGGTTTTCGACAAGTTCAAGGTGTTGACTATGATGAGAGTTTCTCACTTGTATCTATGCTTAAGTCTGTCCGAATCATGTTAGCAATTGCCGCTTTTTATGATTATGAAATTTGGCAGATGGATGTCAAAACTGCATTCCTGAATGGATTTCTGGAAGAAGAGTTGTATATGATGCAACCGGAAGGTTTTGTCGATCCAAAGGGAGCTAACAAAGTGTGCAAGCTCCAGCGATCCATTTATGGACTGGTGCAAGCCTCTCGGAGTTGGAATAAACGCTTTGATAAGTTGATCAAAGCATATAGTTTTATACAGACTTGCGGTGAAGCCTGTATTTACAAGAAAGTGAGTGGGAGCACTACAGCATTTCTGATAAGTATATGTGTATGACATATTGTTGATCGGAAATAATGTAGAATTATTCTGCAAAGCATAAAGGAGTGTTTGAAAGGAGTTTTTCAAAGAAAGACCTCGCTGAAGTTGCTTACATATTGAGCATCAAGATCTATAGAGATAGATCAAGATGCTTGATAAGTTTTTCAATGAGTACATAACTTGACAAGATTTTGAAGTAGTTCAAAATGGAACAGTCAAAGAAATAGTTCTTGCCTGTGTTACAAGGTGTGAAACTGAGTAAGACTCAAAGCCCGACCACGGCAGAACATAGAGAGAGAATGAAAGTCATTCCCTATGCCCCAGCCATAGATTCTATAAAGTATGTCATGCTGTGTACCAGACCTATTGTATACCCTGCCCTGAGTTTGGCAAAGGAGTACAGTAGTGATCTAGGATTAGATCACTAGACATTGGTCAAAATTATCCTTAGTGGAATAAGGATATGTTTCTCGATTATGGAGGTGACAAAAGGTTCGTTGTAAAGGGTTACGTCGATGCAAATTTTGACACTGATCCAGATGACTCTAAATCTCAATCTGGATACATATTGAAAGTGGGAGCAATTAGCTAGAGTAGCTCTGTGCAGAGCATTGTTGACATAGAAATTTGCAAAATACTTACGGATCTGAATGTGGCAGACCCGTTGACTAAAATTCTCTCACAAGCAAAACATGATCACACCTCAGTACTCTTTGGGTGTTAATCACATAGCGATGTGAACTAGATTATTGACTCTAGTAAACCCTTTGGGTGTTGGTCACATGTCGATGTGAACTATGGGTGTTAATCACATGGTGATGTGAACTATTGATGTTAAATCACATGGCGATGTGAACTAGATTATTGACTCTAGTGCAAGTGGGAGACTGAAGGAAATATGCCCTAGAGGCAATAATAAAGTTATTATTTATTTCCTTATATCATGATAAATGCTTATTATTCATGCTAGAATTGTATTAACCGGAAACATAATACATGTGTGAATACATAGACAAACAGTATGTCACTAGTATGCCTCTACTTGACTAGCTCGTTGAATCAAAGATGGTTAAGTTTCCTAGCCATAGACATGAGTTGTCATTTGATTAACGGGATCACATCATTAGGAGAATAATGTGATTTACTTGACCCATTCTGTTAGCATAGCACTTGATCGTTTAGTTTGTTGCTATTGCTTTCTTCATGACTTATACATGTTCCTATGACTATGAGATTATGCAACTCCCGTTTACCAGAGGAACACTTTGTGTGCTACCAAACGTCACAACGTAACTGGGTGATTATAAAGGTGCTCTACAGGTGTCTCCGAAGGTACTTGTTGGGTCGGCATATTTCGAGATTAGGATTTGTCACTCCGATTGTCGGAGAGGTATATCTGGGCCCTCTCGGTAATGCACATCACCTAAAGCCTTGCAAGCATTGCAACTAATGAGTTAGTTGCGAGATGATGTATTACGGAACGAGTAAAGAGACTTGCGGGTAACGAGATTGAACTAGGTATTGAGATACCGACGATCGAATCTCGGGCAAGTAACATACCGATGACAAAGGGAACAACGTATGTTGTTATGCGGTTTGACCGATAAAGATCTTCGTAGAATATGTAGGAGCCAATATGAGCATCCAGGTTCCGCTATTGGTTATTGACCGGAGACGTGTCTCGGTCATGTCTACATAGTTCTCGAACCCGTATGGTCCGCATGCTTAAAGTTTGATGACGGTTATATTATGAGTTTATGTGTTTTGACGTACCGGAAGGAGTTTGGAGTCCCGGATGAGATCGGGGACATGACGAGGAGTCTCGAAATGGTCGAGATGTAAAGATCGATATATTGGATGACTATATTCGGACATCGGAAAGGTTCCGAGTGATTTGGGTATTTTTCGGAGTACCGGAGAGTTACGAGAATTCGCCGGGGAGTATATGGGCCTTATTGGGCCATACGGGAATAGAGGAGAGAGGCCAAAAGGAAGGAGGCACACGCCCCCCCTCTGGTCCGAATTGGACAAGGGGTGCAGCCCCCTTTTCCTTGTTCCTCTCCCCCTCTTTCCTTCCCTCCTACTCAAACAAGGGAAGGAGGAGTCCTACTCCCGGTGGGAGTAGGACTCCCCACTTGGCGCGCCCTCCTCCTAGGCCGGCCGCCTCCCCCCTTGCTCCTTTATATACGGGGGCAGGGGGCACGCCATAGACACAACAATTGATCTCTTGATCTCTTAGCCGTGTGCGGTGCCCCCCTCCACCATAATCCATCTCGATCATATTGTAGCGGTGCTTAGGCGAAGCCCTACGTCGGTAGAATATCATCATCGTCACCACGCCGTCGTGTTGATGAAACTCTCCCTCAACACTCGGCTGGATCGGAGTTCGTGAGACGTCATCGAGTTGAACGTGTGCAGAACTCGGAGGTGTCGTGTGTTCGGTACTTGATCGGTCGGATCGTGAAGACGTACGACTACATAAACCACGTTGTTATAACGCTTCGGCTTTCGGTCTACGAGGGTACGTAGACAACACTCTCCCCTCTTGTTGCTATGCATCACCATGATCTTGCGTGTGCGTAGGAAATTTTTTGAAATTACTACGTTCCCCAACACTCCGCCCCTCCCCCTAGTCCAATTCGGACTAGGCCTTTGGGGGCGCGCAGCCTGCCCTAGGCAGCCCCTCCCTCTCTCCCCTAAAGCCCATTAGGGCCCATATACTCCCAGGGGGGTTCCGGTAACCCCCGACACTCCGGTTAATGCCCGAACTTACCCGGAACCATTCCGGTGTCCAAACATAGTCATCCAATATATCGATCTTTATGTCTCGACCATTTCAAGACTCCTCGTCATGTCCGTGATCATATCCGGGACTCTGAACTACCTTCGGTACATCAAAACACAAAAACTCATAATACCGATCGTCACCGAACATTAAGCGTGCGGACCCTACAGGTTAGAGAACTATGTAGACATGACCGAGACATGTCTCCGGTCAATAACCAATAGCGGAACCTGGATGTTCATATTGGCTCCCACATATTCTACGAAGATCTTTATCGGTCAAACCGCATAACGATATACATTGTTCCCTTTGTCATCGGTATGTTACTTGCCCGAGATTCGATCGTCGGTATCTCAATACCTAGTTCAATCTCGTTACCGGCAAGTCTCTTTACTCGTTCCATAATGCATCATCCCGCAACTAACTCATTAGTCACATTGCTTGCAAGGCTTATATTGATGTGTATTACCGAGAGGGCCCAGAGATACCTCTCCGACAATCGGAGTGACAAATCCTAATCTCAATCTATGCCAACTCAACAAACACCATCAGAGACACCTATAGAGCACCTTTATAATCATCCAGTTACATGGTGACATTTGGTAGCACACAAAGTGTTCCTCCGGTATTCGGGAGTTGCATGATCTCATAGTCATAGGAACATGTATAAGTTATGGAGAAAGCAATAGCAACAAACTAAACGATCATCGTGCTAAGCTAATGGATGGGTCAAGTCAATCACATCATTCTCTAATGATGTGATCCTGTTAATCAAATGACAACTCATGTCTATGGTCAGGAAACATAACCATCATTGATTCAACGAGCTAATCAAGTAGAGGCATACTAGTGACATTCTGTTTGTCTATGTATTTACACATGTACTAAGTTTCCGGTTAATACAATTCTAGCATGAATAATAAACATTTATCATGATATAAGGAAATATAAGTAACAACTTTATTATTGCCTCTAGGGCATATTTCCTTCGTACTAAGCCCCTGACACTACGACAACAAGAAGCTTTTCGGCACAATCTTAACTTAGACAAGTTGTGGTTGAAAGGGCATGTTGAAATACATATGCATTTCATGTGTGTACCACAACGTTTGTTAAGACAGTTGTTATAATCTGGTCACGAAGTTGTACATATTTGATCCTATCTCTTGTATAGCCATCGTAGGGATCAAGTACTGGTACACAACCCGAACCGACCCTTGTAATCCCATCTATTATATATACATGCACGAGTCTCATCACGTGACACATGTGATAAACAGTCCAAACTATTCAAAAAATATATACGCATGAGTCCCTGTACCGGAATAGCAAACACTTCCACCATCATAAATATTACATCCAGGAGCAGCCTCGTCTCAGGAACATCATCCGACCATCCAACTCGTTGACTGTTGGCCGCTAACAGCACAAACTCGAACTTGAAGACTCGGAATGCAGTCCTCCGTTAGTCGATGTAGATATACTTCATGATGACGCCGAGGAAGCCGGGAAAGTGATGGCCACACGGCTTCACTGGAGCTCTTCGGGCGGGCTTCATCAGCTAATTGGAGAGGGCTCAAGGTCAGGGACCTTTGGGGGTGCTCTGTGGTGGAAGAAATTCAACCCTGACACCGCGCATAGTTGTTACAGTTGCAACACTGCTTCCTCTTCGAGGGTGCCTAACATTGGGTCCGAACTCCGGCGCTTGTTGCAACACGCTAGGCGACGTCACGGCAACAGGTTGGGCAGGGGTGGGGCGGGCGAGCAGAGGCCAGCATGCATGAAGACCGTGTGAAGGTGCCACCCGTTCCTGATCGCCGGTGTCGCACAGGGAGGGAGAGGGGTTGGTTAGGCGTCGGGATGGAAGGGACTAGGTGAGGGTTCGGGGAGGATGGTGGGAAAATGAGCGCGGGAGGAAGGGGGGCTAGGTGTATATGCCAAGGTGACGTGGCTACCAAGTTGGTTGCTGACTAGCTGTAGGCGGTCAACTCTCCAAAACCGATAAAAATAGTCTGGTGCCCACGAAATTGGCTTGAGGAGAGGAAATTGATATATGTCTGGTTTTGTGAGTTTGTAAAATAGAAGGTTTTGAAGTTTGGTCCTTATTTCTTAGACTTAGTGACAATTCAAGGTTGAAATATGGACTTCTCCAAAACCTAAAGTTAAGCCAAATTTACAAGGTTGAACTGAATCTCTGCCAAATCTAAGATACACCTGTGACCTGTGATATGAACGGAGATTCTGCGTTTCTGCTTGCTGCTTGAACTCAGACCACTTCGAGGACCGCACCTTTCTACAGGCCCAACTGAAGGGAACCGTTTGGGAATTATTTCCCTCCTCTCATACGCGATAAGAAAGCCACCACGGCGAAAAAGTGGCGGGTAGATAAGCAGCCATTCTCGAACCATTCGCGCCTATTCCGTTACCATCTCCTGATCTCCGTTCGCATCTCCGATGCCTTCCATGGGCATGGCGTCCACTTCCCTTCTCGCCCCCACCTCCTTCGCCCCGGCCGCCGTCGCCGCCACGGCTCGCCGCAGCTTCTTCAGCCACCGCGGCCCACCTTCCAGTCTCCCCGCGGTCCGCCTCCGCCTCCCCCGCACGTCCTCGCTCGTCGTCTCCGCCTCGGCTTCCCCGCCGCGGTCGCTCGACGCCCTGATCTTCGACTGCGACGGCGTCATACTGGAGTCGGAGCACCTCCACCGGCAGGCCTACAACGACGCCTTCGCGCACTTCGGGGTCCGCTGCCCGCCCGCGGCCGACGCCGACGCGCCGCTGTTCTGGGACGAGGCCTTCTATGACGACCTCCAGAACCGCATCGGCGGCGGGAAGCCCAAGATGCGATGGTACGTCACGCCCGCAAGCTCGAGGCTTCCTTTCGCCTTTCGCGTGTGGCAGTCTGCCTTTTGCGCAATTCCTTCGTGTGCCCTGTGATTGCTTGCTTGGTATTTTGCCTCAGTAATTGCGCTGTGATTGAGTGTTTCTGGCATTTCGATTTCACAATCTGAATTCTTGCTTATCTGCATTGTACGCAGGATGCAGTTGGTCATTAGAATGGTGTGCAAAGTTTAATGTGGCAAGTAGTTACCATTCGAAAAAAAATGGGGCAAGTAGTCTGAATGGGAATAACTGATTTTGCAGGGCAGGGCATGCTAGGGTCCACATGCTGTTTAAGTAGTTGATGATTAGCGTGTGGATATTGGTTCTGAATTGGTTTGAATCTGTTACAGGTACTTTGGAGAAAATGGGTGGCCTTCTTCAAAGATATTGGAGACAGCACCTTCAAGCGACGAAGACAAGGAGAAGTTAGTTGACGTTATTCAGGTCAGATTCTTTATGTCCTTGGTTCTAAATCAAATGCATTAGCTCCTTATTGTCCTTTTTCAAGAGGTACAAATGCTTCGAACCATGTCTAAGAATCCATGAATTTTACAGAAGTACTCTTTTGCAGGACTGGAAAACAGAGAGGTACAAAGCAATAATCAAATCTGGAACTGTAAGTGAAATGTATACATTGAGAAATTCTTACTCATCATCTCATACTGATTTTCAGCTCTGTATGCTAGGTGGAGCCTAGACCTGGTGTTTTGCGGCTGATGGACGAAGTTAAGGGTGCGGTAATACTTATTGCAAGATCTATTTTGCTTTGTGCTAGTGTTTTCCTCATACTGTAAACTGATTTCCAACATAGTATATTTCATTTAATCCTTTTTGTAATGTACACTAGGTGAATTCTTATTTAATGTTCCTATTGAATTACAATAGTATGGGGCTATTTTGAAAGAAATGAGGTGACTTTGGTATATTGGTGTAGGGCATCAAGCTTGCAGTTTGCTCTGCGGCAACTAAAAGTTCAGTGGTGTTGTGTCTTGAAAATCTTCTTGGACTTGTAAGTTGCATTTGACTTAAGGTTGTGTTTCTTATATTTCTGACATGAATTTTATTTCCTCGGTTGAGATTCCATTTCTTTACCATTGTATGGTTTTATAGGAAAGATTCAATGGTCTGGACTGCTTCCTCGCTGGTATAGTTCTGGTTGTTTTTGCTTGTTTCTGATCATGTTTACCATGGCTGTTTTGGGGTTAACTGGCAACAATCACCAAAATGTAAATCAGCGTGCAGGATTGTCCTTACAAAGTTTTCGTACCAGTCATCCTAGTTGTTTTCTTGTTTTATAATTGTGCATTAGTAAAAGTAAAATATGGGTGTGGCTAGGTGTCAGTCGACTGAGACTTAACCAAGTCTCAGTCAAGTGGCATAACATGTAAGAAAGAAAGAAACTTTTTTTTGCATGGATCTCGATTCAAGATCTCAGGAATATAGCATCGATTGAGGCATAACCAAGTCTCGGTCGACTGAGATCTAGCAAGACTGATAAAATATTACAATGGCTAGTGACAAGATCAAGAAAAAGAAGAAATCAGTGAAATGAATAATATGAAGTCTAGTAACAAGTTGAGATGTGTTTTAGCTTACGTTTTTCACCCGGCTAAGGCCAGATCCTATTTAAATGCACTTGCAATTATTTGTTGTTTGGTAGGTGGTTATATTCTGAAAGCTATGATAAGTGATTCCACGGCATTCAAAATTCTTGATCGTTTCATGTTGCAGGCGATGATGTTAAAATGAAAAAACCCGATCCATCGATATATATTACAGCAGCAAAGGTAGTGAGCACAATTGGAGCAGATCATGTCAAACTTTACTTGAGAATTATTTATTTTTTAAATTCGTTGTGTTAAAGACTTAATTGTTCGATGCAGAAATTAGGATTAGAAAGCAAGAACTGCCTTGTGGTAGAAGACAGTGTCATTGGACTACAGGTAGGTCTTCCAAGTTTTTATTTATCAACTAAACTTATACTCCCTCCGTACTAAAATATAAGACTTTTTTGTAGTTCAATTTGAACTGCAAAAATGTCTTATATTTTGGTACAGAGGTACTAGTACTTTTGAACTCGAGAGATGACTTTCTTTTGACAGGCAGCAAAAGGAGCAGGGATGTCATGTATAATAACATACACACCTTCAACTTCTAACCAAGTAAGATAGAGCTTAGCTACAAAATATTGTTCAGTCTAACAGTCCACATGCTGATCTTCTGAATTTTCTGTAGGATTTCAAGGATGCAATTGCAACCTATCCTGATCTCAGTAATGTGAGGTATGTAATGTCTTATAGTACATTTTAGTTTGTTTCATCTGGTAAAAAAAAACCACACCTGTTAATTCTTTACAGGCTTGAGGACCTGAAGCTACTGCTCCAAGAATCTCTCGTCACTGGATAGTGGAATTTCCTGCTACCTGTTAAACAACACCTGTTAATTCAATCCACCCAGGGGTTGGGTGATCCCCACCCGTCACCCAATCCCCACTAATTCCTTCACCCCCACAATCCCTCTACTAAATCACTGCTCGGTTAAACCTCTTGCCCCTCGGGGAGATTTAAATTGTGCATTGCTGTCACAGTGTAGCGGCAACGGTGAAACATTTGGAGTTACAACAACGGCATGCCCAACTGAATTTACAGTAGAACACATGTACTGAACAGGGGCACATATTCAGCATTTCATACGCAGAGAAGCGATTTGAAAAGGAGAAGTGTGAAAACGTAACATTCCAGCTGATTACAGTGATACTGTTGCAGTGAATTATGATCAATTTGATTTGTTCGAAGGAAGCATCAACAAAGCACAATGTTAAGCCTGTTGTCACGCAACTACTATCATTCTCAGCAGTCATTTTCCACTACGGGACGCATCAGCGGAGCAACCGGCGAGCATGCGGGTGCGAAACGCTGACGAGCGAGACGTCGTCGACGACGGGCCCGCAGAGCGTGCCGCTGCTGTCGGACGTGGTGTGGTAGCCGGTGCTGTAGAACACCACCCGGGTGCTGTTCCCCTCGGCCTTGAAGTCGAGCTTGTCGCGCACGAACCCGCCGGTGCCGCGGGACTCGTACGAGACGCGCTTGCCCCCGTACGCCGTGGCCACCTGCACGCTCATGGGCGACGCCGCGCACCTGTTTCCCGCGTCGCCCACCGAGAACTGCAGCCTGTAGGACCTGCCGGGCACGGTGGCCACCTCCTGCACCAGCGCCACCTCCACGCCGGCCACCAGCTCCACGGCGCGGGAGCCGTGCGGCACCCGGAAGTGCGCCGCGTCGATGTACTTGACCACCTTGGAGTAGGACATGATCGCCCACCCCGGCAGCGGCGACGTGGCGTCCTCGTCCATGGGCGGCACCAGCACCCCCCACGGCGACCCCGGCGTCATGTACGGCCCCTCCTCGAAGTCCCCGTTGATCAGCATGTTCTCTGCAGCACAGGTGCAGAGTAGAGTAAGAACTCCGTAACGTGATGAGATTTCGTGGGCGCGGTTAACGACGAGATCGTGTGTGTCTTACGGTGGGTGGCGTGGGGAGGGTTGAGCGTTCTAATGGCGACGGCGTCGACGATGGGGCCGCAGGCGGGGTCGTCCACCTGGTCGTCGCCGTGGTGGATGACGAGCGACACCACGCCCTGCCGGGCCTTGAAGGCCCAGGCGTACGAGTCCCAGCCGCTGCTGGTGTACACCGTCTGGACGGGGAGCTCGCCGCCGGAGGCGTCGCCGGGGACGATGGACACGCTCAGCTTCTCGGACTGGGCGCAGGTGCGCGCCGCGCTGAAGGTGACGGAGTAGTACTTGCCCCGCGTCACGCTGAGCTGGTGCTCGATGGAGGAGTCGGTGCCCAGCCGCACGGCGTGCCTGCCCTCCGGCACCACGAGGACCATGTGGTCCTGCTTCGCCCCGCACTCGATGTACTCCACGAACCCGGTGGCCTTCCAGTGCGGGATCGCGTACTTCCCCGTCACCCTCGAGCCGTTCATCTGGGACCTGTTCGGCGCCTGCTCGAAGTTGCCGTTCAGCAGCGGGCCTGCAGCTTGCATGACAGCACGTATGTCAGGTTAGACGACAATGTAGTAGCTAGCGAGATCCGTAAGAAGATCAAGGAGTAACAATGGCTCTCACCGTCTCCGCCGGAAGCGGCAGCTCGAGCAGCCGCGCAGACGATCAAGAACAGAACGCCGTTGAGCACCATCTCTCCAGCTGCGAGCCTAACCGGCGTACAGCTCTCTTCTCGGCTACGGGGCAGGTGCTCTCGATCACGGAGTTGCTTAACCGGGAAGGTGCCATCTGGCTCCACTTATAGGCCGACCGTTGAGGCTTCCGGTCAGTTGGGCTGGCGCCGCGAAATGCGGCGGAGCACGAGCGGAGGGGGCTTCGCCTCGCTGGTCCGTCGGCGACGCGCGTGGTGAAATCTGCAGCTGCGGCGGCATTCCCCCTACGTGCGACCACGTGGACTTGAGCGGCGTCTGTGATTATGTTCTGGTTGCCGCGATCACTGCCGCATATGGACGTCGGAGCGGAAGGTTCCGTTTATTCGCTTGGTCGGCCGGCCGGTGCACGCTGGCTCGCCCACGCGCAAGATCGAGGAGGCTGTCAGTGGTGTGGCGCTGCCGCGGGCATCTTGCCAGAGGCGAAACGGGGCGACCGATGCAGCTCGTTCTGGGCAGGATCTCAACTGGGAACCATGGCGACTGGGGAGGGCACACCTGCGTGGACTCTGCTCACATGGCCATTCCGTTCCTTTGTCAACGCTCCTCCGTGCCGCGTGTCGAACAGGGTCGGCCGGGGATCAGCCTCAACTGGCTGGTGGCTACTATTTTTTTTTTTGAGAAAAGGAAACAAATAACCCTAAACAAGCACAGTTTACATTGTGGTGATAGCCGCCAAGCCGCCAACTGCTTCTTGAGTAATGTCTTCGTTTACAGGGTCGGACGAGATCAGGCTCAGAGAAGGCCGGCTTCCTTCTTTCTTTAAGTCAAAGAGAGGCCGATTTCATAAAAATTAAGGAAAAATTGAAATACGTACAGTGGTTATCTACAAAGAAAAAGAAACGATTAATAAATAGCCCTAAACAAGACACGCTTCAGATTGGGGTGCTAGCCACCAGCCGCTTTTTGAGTAATGTCTTCTTTCACCCATGAAAGCAACATTAAAATATAGGAGTTTTGAAAATGGGGTGGTTTCTGATCCACATTTTGATCTGGATATCAGACTCATCGGACCCTAGAAAGATTTTCTTTTTCAAAATGGAGGCAAATTTTTTAAAATGAACCCATGGCAACAAAGACAGATCGATGAACGCTCCCAATACACTAGGTCTCAACATCGCAGAGGTAGCCCCATTGGTTGGCTACAATGGTCTTCTTTGGTTTAGAGGAATTTCATAGGAAATCTATAGGATAGGAATTTCGTAGGAAAAATTCTTTTGGAGTCCTTTGATTTGTAGGAATGGATTCTTATTCCTATAGGATATGAATCCATCCCTCACATTTCAAATGAAACAAAATGGCCTAGACTCAATGGAAAAATTCCTAGCATATGCATCAAATGTCGTCTCTTTCTTTATAGGAATTGAGATACATGTCATCTCAGGCCTCTTTTGGTTCATAGGATAGGATTATCGTAGGAATAGGAAATTTGTAGGAAATGAGATTACGGTCTCCTTTGGTTTAGAGGAATCTTGTAGGAATTTCATAGGATATGATTTATATAGCTCATTCGGTTTGGAGGAAATCTAAACGTAGGAATTTGAAGTAGTATAGGAATTTGACAGGATGACACTTGCCACCCTAAGGAATTGACTTGCCTCGTTCCTACGCATAAAGTGAGCTTTGAGTGGATGTGTAGTTTCCTCCAAAAGCATAGGAAATGAATAGTATTCCTACGAAATTCCTTTACGCATTTCCTACAAACCGAATGCATATATAGGAAATTTTCCTCCGGAAACCTTGTTCCCATATTTTTCCTATAAAAATCCTCCAAACTGAATGAGGCCCGGAAAAATTCCTTTAGGCCTCTTTTGGTTCATAGGATAGGATTATCATAAGAATAAGAATCTTGTAGGAAATGAGATGACATGTATGTCAAATCCTATGAGTAGGAATAGGAAACAAGATGTCATTTGGTTGACACCAAAGGAATTTTTCCATTGAGTCTAGGCTCTTTTTTATTTTCCTATGAAATGTGGAGGATAGGAACCAATCCTATGTAGGAATAGGAATCCATTCCTATGAACCAAAGGGTTCTAAAGGAAAAAAATCCTATAAGAATCCTATCCTCTAGAATTCCTATGAAATTCCTCTAAACCAAAGGAGGCCTTAGAGCCCTTTGGTTTGTAGGAATGGAATCCTATTTCTGTGGAGGAATTCTTCCTATCCTCCACATTTCATAGGAAAATAAAGGCTCCTTTGATTCAAAGGATTTGCATAGGAATTTTGGAGGATTAAAATCCTTAGGAATTTTTCCTATGTTGGTTATTTGATTCATAGGTTTGAATCCTATAGGAATTTTTCCTAAGGAATTTTTTGTACTACTTCCATAGGATTTCTAGCATCCACTCAAACCTCTTTGAAAGAATCTTTTGTTTTTCCTGTGATGCAATCAAACAACCGAAAATCATATAGGATTGAGATGAGCATGACATTCCAATCCTATACCTTCTTTGGTTCATAGGATAGGAATTTTATAGGAATAGGAAAATCATAGGAAGTGAGATGACATGCATGTCAATTCCTATAGAGAAAGAGATGTCATTTGGTGCATAGGATAGGATTTTTTTCCATTGAGTCTAGGCTAATGTTTTTTTCCTCCAAGATGTGAAGGATTGATTCCTATCCTACATAGAAATAGGAATCCATTCCTACAAACCAAAGGGCTTCAAAGGAATTTTTCCTTTGCAAATCCTATCCTATAGAATTCCTACAAAAATCGTACAAACCAAAGGAGGCCCTATATTTTTCATATTCCCATGTTTTTACAATCCCACGAATCAAAGAGGCCCTTAGCCTAGACTCAATGGAAAAAAAATTATGATGTGAATCAAAGAGCATCTCCTTTCCTATTCCTACTCATAAGATTTGAGATAGATGTCATATCATTTCCTATGATTTTCCTACAGTATGAACCAAAAGAGGCCTACATGTATCTCAAATCCTATGAGCAGGAATAGAAAACGAGATGTCATTTGATTCACACCAAAGAAATTTTTTCATTGAGTCTAGGCTCATTTTTATTTTCCTATGAAATGTGAAGGATAGGAACCAATCCTATATAGGAATAGGAATCCATTCTTATGAACCAAAGGGCTTTTAAGGAAAAAAAATCCTATGAGAATCCTATCCTCTAGAATTCTTATGAAATTCCTCCAAACCAAAGGAAGCCTCACTTCCTATGATTGTCCTATTCCTACGATATTCCTCTCCTATGAACCAAAGGAGGCCATAGAAAGAAAAGAAAAAAAAAGTAGTACAAGATTACATGCTATCTTGATCAAACACGACTAAAAAGGAATTAAATGCATTCGCTGAAATATCAAATGAGTTCTAATTCTATGAAAATGCACATCCCCTCCCGAAATCCCTTGTAACTTGTTCATCAGAAGTCCTATTGACCCCTGACCCGCGCTGACCGGCCTACGCGCTTTGACCACAGCCACGTCGATAGGGGGCCCACTAAGGCGTAATGGCCGGACGTGCATCTTTGCAAAAGAAAAGAAAACAGCAAAGCTGCTACACACCAGAGTAAACAAAAATGTTTTGCCCCTTATTATTATTTTGCTCTTATAAACGAAGCTGGGCAATATGCCAAAGGGTGAAAGGGACTATTTCTTTTGAGCGTATGTATTGGTAGTCGTGACAAATGAGCTAGCTAGAGAGTGTAGGCGACGATTGCTGGTATCGGTTGAGGTCATCCCAGACCAAGTGCTCGACCTCCTCCCACGACGTTGCATTCCTCAGCTCCTTCCACAGGCCAAATATAGCTGCCAAGACGTTGTCGTCGTGCAGTATGCAGTAGCACCTGTAAGCAAGCAGCGCACATCAGAACCAACACACATGTTTCTCCCTTGGACATTCACAACCCAACAAGGATCGATCACAGCTCGCATTGCTTATCATTGTTTGTTTATGTATGTACTTACATCGCGCGATATGATGCGGTGCTGAATTTTGAATTTTGCACCGACTTGTAGATGTCGTCGTTTGATTTCCCTCTGAGGAAAGGAAGCTGATAGCTTCCAAGGTACTCCCTCAGAAGATCAATATCACCACGGAAAACATCCAAGTGCAGCGGAATTAGGTCGCACAGAGGATCCCCTGTTACGATAAACAATATTTGATCGCAATCAAATAAATAGATATAAACTCTTTCTAACAATCTTACATACTCCCTCCGTTCTGAATTACTTGTCTTACATTTGTCTAGATACGAAGGTATCTAGCACTAAAATGAGTCTAGATACATCCGTATCTAGACAAATCCAAGACAAGTAATTCGGAACGGAGGGAGTAGCTTCTAAGACTGCAAACCGGTAGATTTGAGCAGCTCAACTTAAGCATTTTTAAAGATAGTTATCCCATCTCCGATTCAGATGTCAGTGATACATACAAAATTGGTATTTTGTTAAATGTTCACATGACAATAACTTGAACAATGTCAGATTTCCAGGAAACAAAGTAAACCGGCTGCTTACCAACGGACAGATCACTGAAGTCAATAATATGGATTTCATTCAGTTTCTCCAGATCTCCGTCACCAGTGCTTTTGGTATCAGTGAGGGAACCCATTTCGGGAGCCCTCTGAGTAAGAATGTTATCGTCCATAATATCTGAATGTATCCAAGAAGGGAATGTGTACACCGAGTCACCGTCGCCATCCTAATTGTTCAATCATACCATTAAACACAATGCTCGACCAAGATGCATACAGAGTAGATGAGATTGAAAAATTACCTTAACAAACTTGATTAGAGAACTCATATCAGGAGGGAGATATTCTTCAGCCTTCTCAATTAAAACTGTTGGTACGGTACCACCCCTTCACAAATATGCAAGCAATGTTGAGGTATCAGGCAGTGTATGGAATTTTGTATCAATATAATATAGAACAGGTCAATACCAAATCAATGTATAGTCATTGCAATTTATATTTTGATTATGTTGAAATGTTAGAATATTAAAGAATGTAATGGTTATTTATTGAATGCCTGCCTCTGCAATGTTTTTGGAACCTAAGTACACTTTCGTAGAGGATTTTAAGTTGCAACTCTATAAGACAATATTCTTCTTAGTCACGTCACATGATTGCAGACACAAAATTGACTTGCAAACTCACAATGTTTCTGGATAAAATAAACTGAGCAACAATGTCCTGTTTTAGTAAAACTTCAAAAATCTGTGCCGAACAAACCTGCTTTAGAAAAAAAAATCACTTACCAGTTAGCTAGGTGCTTCTTTATATTATTCTTTCTTCTGTTTAGAGTAGAAATTACTTGTTTCCATTCAGGTGGATCACTGTCTTTCACATTATTGTCCTCTGGTTCGGGTAATGATTCCTCATGTGGAAGGGGTAATAAATGGATATTTCGCATTTGAACTCCCAAGGATGATGCAAGATTCAATAGGTCAGCCTTGGACAATGTATCACGGCTAAGAAAAATGAAGAGTAGAGTAAGCACGTATTTACATAATTAATCAAGCAATTATTCTCATTTTCACCTGAGAAATGAATAAAACTTACACGTGAGCAAAGATATCCCCTTTGCATTTTCTGGTAACCATGTAAGGCCAAATAGGTCTGTTTGAAGATTCAGCTGAACCATCCATTCCAAACTGTTGTTTGCTCCATAACCCAAGAGGAAAACAGCTGTTTGCATAAGAAAGCTCCAGAGGATAGTATTTAGCCAAAACATCTGGCATTCCTTTTCCATTCCATGGGACTGTTCTGTAGACGCCATCTTCGTACACAAGAAAGCCACTTGCAATGATCTCAGGGATGTGGTTGACCAAAGGCGAGCCAACTTTTCGCAGAAGATCATAGAACTCAAGCTGCATCAAGAAAGGGATCAAAATCGTGAGTGATGCACTCAATTTTATTAAGTTGCAGAACCAATGCAACAATACCTCTGTGCCTAAACCATGGGCAGAATAACCCAAGCCTCCTTCAGCATTGATTTTAATCACATTGTCAGAGACAATGAAGACCTGAAAATTGTGGTACATGTTATATTCACATACCATGCAGCGATGAGTGTATATGAACTGCAATTTGACACTAACTGGCATCACAGAATACATCTTAGAATCTCAGATATGTTTAATGTCTTGGGGATTGGCGCATAGCAGTGAGCAATTATGTATACAGTAACAAGTAAACCAAGATATTCTGTATGAATCAGTTACTGTGAGTGATATTTATGGAGTAAGTATTTCGAACCAACACGAATTACATGATACTAACATGCCAGAATTGTTTATCGACAGTTCTAAATCTGAGACAGCTAGTAAAAGTAAGTGTATACTTACTGGGTTGCTACCTGTCCCAACAGGAAGCTTCTCATCCTCTGACGGTGCCGGTAAACTATGGCATGCCCTTATTTCCTCTAAGCATGCATACCATTTGTCCACATTTATTGCTAGGCATGCACCCTACACAAATAAACATATATATTGGCAGAAGGAACAGACCATTATCAAGAAATAGATACATAAACCACATGGTAATTTCATAAAAAAGATTGACATAGTAAAATTTTATGTAAATGATGGAACAAAGCTCACCTTCCATATTAGTCCTCTCAGTTCAGGTTTAAGAACCCATAGCCTACGCAGCCATTCTCTTGCTTCTCTCTGGCCAATTGGATTAGTAGGACTCCAGACAGAAGTATAGTGATCTTTTTCTTTCTCAAGGAATTGAGATAAGAAACCTATATCATATGAGAAAACTTGGTTCTCCAAACTTTTGTCGACGTCTGAGAACTCAAATGAAGAACACTGACTTTCACTGTTTGAATCTCTTACAGACCCTGAACCTTTCAGTCTTTCTTCTGTACAGGTCATGTCATTGTGGTTCGATGTAATTGTTCCAGGTGGATGATTTTCTATATCTCTAACAGATTTTCCCGGAACAGCAAGTAAGCCAGCACGACAAACTCCTTTGTGACAGTGACCAGGTGCCATGTCTAGACATACATGATCAAAATTTGATTGATTGACAAAATTCTGTGTAACTGCAACTGTCGTCTCAAGGTTTAAAACACAATGCCACCATCCACTAGGAACAAATATAGTCTCTCCTGGCAATTGTGTGCATTCCAGTGGCTTCTCATGTTCGGCAAGATGAGGATAGATATCAAGCCACCACTGCAAAGGATCAAAATAATGTGAAACGATATGGGGTAAAGTTTGGAGAAAAGCAAAAACAGTAATAAGTTCATTACCTGCAAAGATGTTGGAGTCTCAATGTCAACATCACCATCTTCAGCACTTACATGTACTGTGACACCACCAGGCACTCTTCCTGGAGGGTACAGTGCCCATCTATGAAATAAGGTGGAAATCATTAGTGGAAACACAAATTCTTGCTCCTTCCAAATTTTCAGCATTGTACAACATAGGACAGTCAGCTTTAACAAGTCAAGAGGAGTACAAGTTAAGGTTGTATAGCATATCCTCGCACAGTTCACAGTATAGGTCTATGGTTCTAAAGTTCCAATTCAAAATACAAAGCATGCACCCAAGTTGAATCACATCTCTCTATTGCCCTTGGTTATCTTCCGTCTCTGTTCAACATATATGACATGATTCTCTCTCACTCCCAAGACATAACTATGGGCATCCTGACTAAATTTGTCAATCGTTAATTCAACTCGCCCAGTTGGCTGATTATTTCTGTACGACTGTTTTTTCACATCTGACTTTAAAATAAGCAACACACAGAACAGCACCCAGTCACCCACAAGCTGCACCAAAATAGAAGCACTGCAATGACCGTAAGGATCCAATAGGCCAGAAATGCTGCACAAGATCCATGCACATTTGTTTAACTACTACTAGATTTCAAATATACAACTACGTGGTGAGTACCACAGCTTGAGTGCACTATCGAGTAACACCTACGCACACGTATATAAAACAAACGGTCCAACCTTTTTCGGCCACAAAGAAGAGTATTCCACGCACTGGTTAATCCTGGATCAACATGCCAAGAGGCACCTGATCTTTCTGGTCCAATGATGAACCATCTGAAAGCTGGTCTTTGTTCATAATCCAAGACATCAAAAAGATCTTCTTGAAATAAATGAGGGACTCTGTAATCTTCCAATAGTGCTGGTGCTGACTCTCCAAACTGTAACAATTTTCTGAACTAAGTTTCTTCTTTATTTTCATAACTTCAGTAGTAAATGAAATGAAGTGATGATTACCTTATCATCAAATATGTAAAGAGGGTCTTCATCATGCTGGAGTTCCATGTAAGAAACGTAGTCTTTCAGTTTCATTATTATCTTCTTAGGGCTTCTTTGTGATATCCTAAATGTAACTTCACCATAATCATGTACCAGTTGCTGCATCGACCATTTCGTTCTCGCTGGCCAGGATTCAGCCAGCTTACCAAGCAAAACCTAGTTGTGCAATACCACCAATATATTTCAGAGAAAAATCATTGCAAAACAATAATGTAGAAAATCCACATGTTATAAATCTGAATTAAAAGCAAAAGCTAACTCAATTCTTACTGGGCCTTTTCCATCATACTGAGAACGGAAATGATCCAAAGAAAGATCATCCTTTCTTTCCACATGGCCATTGTCAAAGGAATAACTACTCAAAGTAGTAAAACATCTATACCATCTCCTGTATAAGTACAATGAGTTGAATCCTGCATGAAAATAAGTATGAATAGGGAAATAAAAAAGGCAAACACAACAAACATAAAGTAGATGTACCATACCATCAAAATGACGAGCCTTCTGCTCAAGCTCACTATTTTCGGAGCAAAGATTAAGCCTGAAAATGAAGCAATCCAACCTTTTCAGTGGTAATCATTGGTCAACTTAGGATTGTTTTCAAAATACAGAAGGTTACACGACAGATAGAATGGTGATATACCTAGACAACATTGTTTTCTTCCAAGAACCTTTGTACTCAAAATGACCACCAACGGAAAGATATTTACTCATCCAGAGAGGTTCCTCGTTGCAAAGTATGTACATGACACTGCAAAGTGCAAAATGATTTCAGATACTGCGTCATCCTACCACCGTTTTAAGGTAGAAACACAGACATGATGTCTTAGCTCATGATCTCTAGATAATGACAATGTCAAACATCAGGAACTACCCTCTGGTCCCCTAAAACCTGTTGTTTTGGACACGGACACGGTCTTTAAAATACAGTTTTGACCTTTAGTGTCTTTAAAGTACATCCATAAAATCCAAAAGAATCATACATCATGGAAATACTTCTCAAGATCAATTCAGTGATGTTCAGGTATCTAATATAAATATTCATGAAGATATTGGCAGCCAAAATTTCCGAAAAATTGGCTCTACCTTTGTCTAAAACGTCCGCTTTTACAGGACCGCAGGAGTACGATTCTGTGCTCGTCCAGTCTAAAATAGGTGACTGTTTAGTGTCCTGCACACAGAAACATGAAAGAAATGTGTGCTTCATGATTTCTGTCTATCTAGCCGTATACTCTCTCCGTTCCTAAATATTTGTCTTTTTAGAAATTTCAAATGGACTACCACATACGGATGTATATAGACATATTTTAGAGTGTAGATTCACTCATTTTGCTCCGTATGTAGGGCCTGTTTGGTTCACACCTAGGTCAGCCCCGCCAAATCGGGCTCGCCAAATTATTGGCAAAGGATTTCGCCGCCTCCGTCTCGCCAGCGTGCAGGCATTAAAGTTGAACGAATGACCAAAAAATTGGCGTGGGCAGGAAACTTTCGCTACGAACCAAACGGACACCGTTACTTATGGTCAACGCCAAAAGTTTGGTAAGGCAGCCTCGGGCTGCAATCCAAACAGCCCCATAGTCACTTCTTGAAATCTCTAGAAAGACAAATATTTAGGAACGGAGGGAGTAGTTATGTTTTAACTGCTACTACCAGTCTAGTATAAACGATTACTAATACCAATAAGCATTTAGCATAAACATGTGGTGGATTGTTATTTGACAAGAAAAGGAAGCATTTGAGAAACAAAACAACTTGCTAACATCTACTTCGGCCCAGAGACAATACTCTGTCTCTGGTAGTAGCTTCAATTTCCACTCGAGTTGAGTGACCACCATTAAAATCAAAAATCAAACCTCAGCACCCACATTCTTAACTAATACATGGAGCTAACTGCAAAACAGAGGAGAAATGAACAGAACAGAACAGAGAGAGAGAGAGAGAGAGAGAGACGCGGCGACCTGCTGACGCATGCGAGGCGGCCGATGTCGGTGGGCTGGAGGAGGTCGACGACGGCGCAGAGCAGCTCGTCGGGGAGCACCGCCAGGCCCCCCAGCGCGGCGCCCCTCCGGTCGTTCCCCGCCGATTCCATTGCCGCGCCGGCGACCGGGCCGGGTCGGTGGGCCTGCTTTGCTGGGTATGGGTGCGTGCCGGGGTCAGAATAGTAGTATCATCGGTGGGATGCGGTGGGCTGGAAGAATTCGTTTATTTATAGTGGCGAGCTTTTTTGAAAAGCGTGGACGCGTATTGGATTCGCCGATACGGCCTGTCGACCCCATCATTTTGGGTCGCGTAACACAGAAATCCTGTAAACTGGGCGGGAAAGCATGGTTCATCTGAGGCGTGCGCCGGCACCGTACGCGTGTCCCGAGTGACATGCAATTGATGCTCCGATTCTATTCCGTTTTATTCAGCTTATTTTATTTTCTTTTGGTTAGTGACCGCCGAATCTTGCACCACTTTGCATTCTATTCTTTTCACACGCACGAAAAATGTCATATGCAGCTACGGACGAAGGCATGGGTAGAAGAAGGTTTTTTCTATTACACCATTCCATGATTAAACTAGCACAATAGCTAAATGTAAGTCGCCTGAAAATAAAATTTAGGTCGGTCATGATAGATCACTGGATCGGTTAGGGTTAGGAATTCTCCGGTAGACCTACCTTCTGCTTGAGTTGACGAGCTCGATCCAGCGCCGGCCATGGTGAAGTAGGGCAAGGTGACGATGTGGACAGGGAGTGGATGGCGGCGGTGGCGGAGCTTCCCGTGAGCGCCGCGCTAACCCTAAATCAGAAGGGATTGTCGATGGGGGTTGTGGCAGCGATTAACCTCGTAAGTCGTGCCCCGGCCCTCACCTCTGTTTATATAGCATGGGTTACAGGGGCCCACCAACCATGGTTTGGTTGGGCGCCCCCGATCAGGGCGCGAGTCTAGGGCCCGTTCGACCCGTTGGGTTCGAACGGGATAGAGATCAACCTAACATTCTCCCCCTTGATCTCAACTTTACTTTTAACTTTATACTTTCTAGTTTATTTGATTCATCACATATTGGTACATAGAGCATGTTTCATCGTTACGGCTTAATTGCCGTTAGAATCATACAGCTACAACATACATTATGTTCAGAAGCAAATTCTGTTCCTTTTGGGCCTATCCAGAAATCATAAGGCTTTCCCTTAAACCCATGCCGGCTAAGTGTTCCTTGAACACATTGGGTGGTAAGTCTTTCGTTAGCGGATCCGCAAGCATATTCTTTGTCCTTATATGCTCGAGACTTATAGTTTGATCTTGGATTTTATCTTTCACAACATAATACCTTATCTCTTAGAAAGGCTCGCCGGTGATCTATTAGGGTGGCAGGCTCGCCGGCGATCTGTATATTTTAGGGTCGCAAGCTCGCCGATGATCCATCTTAGGGGGGTGGGTGGGTGCAGGTTTGCCGGAAAATTTTGATCATGACCGGGATTAGAGGAATGGTTGGGGACGGCGGCAACATGACAGTACGGGGCAGTTGAGGGGAGGGCGTGATGGCGAAGCTGGTGCAGGAGCGCTGCCGCCGCGGGCGTCGGCAGGTGGTTTGGCCGGGGGTACGTCGGGCGGATTAGGGAAGAAGATGAACAAGAGGTTTGGCAGGAGGTTGAAAAAAAAAATCATCTGGCCTTCATTTTGCATCTGACGGCTTTCAATCGACTGACCCAAAAACCATTTTCAGCTACTGTCATCTTGCATCCCTCCGCATAAGTAAACCCGTTCCTAAAACTTTTTCGATAAAGGGAAACCCGTTCCTAAAAAAATAAGTAACGAATAAAATGTGTAGTGGTACAATTGCCAAGCCAGCACGGCCACGGATGATACACTGTGTTCCAGACGCAATGTAACAGCCGTGTCAGCCTCGGGAACGAACGAACGCATCAGCGAAGCAACCGGCGGGCAGGCGTCGGCGGAACGCAGACGAGCGAGGCGTCGTCGACGACGGGCCCGCAGCGGGTGCCGCTGCTGTCGGACTTGGTGTGGTAGCTGGAGCCGGAGAACACCACCTTGGTCCGGCTATGGATCGCCGTGAACTCGAGCGAGGCGCGCGTGGTGCCCCCGCCGTAGCCGTCGGAGCGGTGCACCACGGTCTTGCTCCCGCCCGCCGTGGAGACCAGCACGCGCATGGGCTGTTCGTCGCTCGACTCGCACCGGTTGCCGGCGTTCCCGACCGAGAACTCCAGCCTGCACGCGCTCCCCGGCACGGTCTCCACCTCCTGCACCAGCGCGGCCTCCCCGCCGGACACCAGCTCCACGGCGTAGGAGCCGTGCGGCACCGCGTAGTGCGGCGAGTCCACGTACTTGATGACCTTGGAGTAGGACATGATCATCCACCCCGAGATCGGCGAGATGTGGGTCTCGTCCCTGTTGGGCACCAGCACCCCGAATGGTGACCCCGGCGCGATGTACGGCCCATGCTCGAAGTCCCCGTTCCTCAGCAAGTTATCTGGACAAAATCGCACAGAGAGAGTCAGGTAAATGGCTGATCTGACATCTCGAAAGTTCATGCATGAGATTGTGTCTTACCGCCGGTGGCCTGAGGAGGGTAGAGCGTCTTGATGGCGACGGAGTCGATCATGGGGCCGCAGGCGGGGTCGTCCTCGTGGACGGGGTTGTGGATGGTGAGCGTCATGACGTCGTTCGTGGCCTGGAAAGCCCAGCAGTAGGAGTCCCAGCCGCTGCTGGTGTACACCGTCTGGATGGAGATCTCGTCGGACGCGTCGCCGGGGACGACCGACACGGTCAGCTTCTCGTACTGGGCGCACGTGCGCGCCGCGCTGAAGGTGACGGAGTACTGCGTGCCCGGCGCCACGCTGAGCTGCTGGTGGATGGAGCCGTCCTCGCCCAGCCGCACGGCGTGCGAGCCCTCCGGCACCGTCAGGATCATGTCGCCCTGCGTCTGCCCGGACTCGATGTACTCAACGTGCCCGGTGATCTTCCACTGTGGGATGGCGTTCGCCCCCGTCACCCTCGAGCCGTCCATTTGGAACCTGTCCGGCGAGTCCTCGAAGTTGCCGTTCGGGAGTGGGCCTGTAGCGTAACATGACAGTGTTAGAGACAGAATCATGTGCTGCATGTAAGGGCATCTCTAGCCGCGCCCAGGAAGACCTTTCAGTCGTTTTTTTTTGCACCGGCGTTAAAAATCGGCCCAGTCATGTCCCAGGAGCCGAAAACAGCACCGCGGACCCAGGCCGAACCCGGCGCGCTGGGGGTGCCCGGGGGCGCCGGGGCGAACTGTTTTGCGCGGAACAGCCGCGGGCTCGCCGCGTCAGCGACTCTACCATCTTCTCGCCCCTTCGTCGTCCTCATCGCCTTGTTTCCCGCGGCGAATCAATGCCAAAGATGCCGCGCTGCCGCGCCGGTCAGTCTGCGCCATTGATGCCTCACGGGCGGCGCAGTGAAAACCGGATGACGCGCGTCCCTCGCCGTCCCTCGCCCGCCACGCGTACTCACGGCGACTCGCGCACGGGCGGCGCCTCGGCCTATATAAGACGCGCCCCAACGCACTCGGCGACTCGCACTTTCTCGCCGTCGTTGTTCCTCCCTCTCCTCTCTCTCGCCGTCTCCAGTTCATCACACCCATGGCCGAGCGCTTCCCAGGCGACGGCGCGGCGGCGAACGGCTTCGGCCGCCGCCATCTTCACGAGAACGAGGCTCGCCTCCTTTTCGAGGCCGAGTACCCGGTCCTGCCGGACATGCGGGTGCCCGGGGCGTGGAGGATCAGCGCCAGCGGCGTGCCGGTGCCCCCGATACCCACCGGCGCGGCGCGGCGTGCGGAGATTGCACGCATCCGCTCGTCCCTGCCGCGTGCGGCGAGGGAGGGGCCACGGTACGTCCCTGACATCCCGCTCTGGGAGCCTTATTTCCCCCGCCGTCACGCCGAGCAGCTCGAGGCCACCAACGGCATCGAGCCCTCCGGCAGGCTCAACGCCGTCGGTGGTGGGGCGTGCCCGGGCGCACGTTGGAGGCCGTCCTCGAATACATCGAGGGCGGCAACATGCCGCGCCTCGAGTACCCCGCTCCCCCGTCCTTCCCACGCCGCCGGGGAAGCTCCTGGACCCCGAGGCGCATGGAGACCGGGGGGTCCTCCTCCTCGTCCGGCGGCTCCCCCTGCCTCCACCTCCGCCCCGTCAAGCCGGAGCCCCAGGGCACGCCTGTCAGCGCGCGCACCCGCAGCTCCGGCGTCCGCATCGGCGACAACGCCTCCCCCACCGGCCGCTTCGTCCTCGTCGAGCCCAAGCCGGAGCCCGGCCTCCCCGTGGAGTACGAGGAGATAGCCCGGCGTGGCTTCTCCGACGAGGACGCCCTGCGGTGGGCGCGGGACGACTACCTCCGCGACGAGATGGTCCGGCAGCGCCTGGCCCTGGAGGAGATCGTCGCCCGCAAGCGTGGGCGCGAGGACGAGCACGGCGTCGTGGTCCTCGACAGCGACGACGACGCCGCCGCCCCCGGACCGTCCAACCCGCCGCGCCAACCGGGGGAGGGATGCAGCAGGAACGGCGGAGGCGTCGGCGGGGGCGACGATGACGACGGCGGTGACTACACGTGGTTCTACAGCCTCCTCGGCATGTAGAACCGCGTGGGCGGGCGGCGAGGCGGGCGGCGAGGAAGACGACGGGGGTAGCCCGCGGTAGTTTTTCCTTTTTTTTGTAAAATATGTTTAAATTTGAACGAACTCGAACATGTTTGCGTTGTGTTTGCGCCGAATTTAAACACTTTAAAAACCCATGGAGGGCCGCGACTGGGGGCATCACGTCCCCAGTGCGCGGTTTAGCGCCGGTGCATCCCCAGGAGGCGATTTTTTGCCCCTCCTGAAGGGCCAACGGCTGAAGATGCCCTAAGAAAACTACCAATATAACATAAACAGTCAACGCCAGCATTTTGGGAGAAGCCACGCTCTGTCTTCTAGCGTAGCTGATGCTTAAAAAGTTCGCTAATCTTAGTAGCCCCTCTAAATCTAAGCTGAGCGATTACACGTTTCTACGTAACAAATTATAGTGACACTACTCCTGTGCAATCGCGCGACAATTAACACTAAACTTTCTTACAGTGAGTTAACCGACACTAGTTTCATTGACAACCTAGCTAGCAGGCTGGCATGATCATTAGTATTCACTAAGAACATCGAGAAGACGACAACAATGACAAGTTAGCAAATTAGACTCCCAGTATGAATCCGGCAGTCCATTCCACTCCACTAAATTATGAACCAAGCTACTAGTAGCATGCATGGAACATGTAAGTAACTTTTGTGCGTGTGGCTCTCACCATCGCCGGCAGAAGCAGCTCGAGCAGCCGCGCAGACGACCAAGAACAGCAGCGCGCCCTTGATCGCCATCTTCTCCCGCTCTTCACCTCCTAGATCGGCTAATGTACCTCGCAATCTTCCTTCCTCGCGCTTTGGAGTAGTTCTCTCGAGCTTCTACGTGTCGGGGAGAGAGCTTATCTGGGAAGTCACCGTTGCACTTGCGGTCCACTTATAGGGGGCGCGACGAGGAGGAATAATAACGGGCCGATCGATCGGCTGGGCGCCGCGGAACGCGCCGGGGTCGTCGCGCGCTGCACGAGGCCACGAGAAGGGCACCGCCCTCCTCTCCACCTGGCCACTGATTCGATCCGTCGGATGCGGCCACGGGCGGTGAAAAATGGCCTCGATCGCCGGCCGGCGCTTATTATCAGTTGGTGGTACGACGTAGTACGTGTGGCTGCAGGCGCAACGGCGTGCGTTCACGTGGACTTGTGCGGCATCTGCAGGCCGATGGAATGGAAGGATCCCGCTGTCTCCTCGATCGATCGATCGATTGGCTGGGCGCCAGGTATCCGGGCGATCACGTAGCGTTCATGTGGATTTTGATCTGCAGCAGTGGCATCATTTACGAGTCGTCGCAGCTTGAGCTCCCTCCAAGGACAGCTTATAAGATGCTTGACGCTGGAGTCAACTTTGGGCCCTGTCAGAAGGGCGCGTGCATATCTGAATCGAAACAGTACGCACTGATGGTCCACTAGTATCATTTAAAAACAAGGACCATAATAATATTACCACCGTTCCAAAATTAAAGGACTCGGATTTGCCTAAATATGAATGCATCTTCTTTTTTGCAATGGAATTGGAAGCTTTATTAGTGAAGGATCGTAAGGTTACAGTCTGCCCGTAGGCTAGATAAAAGGAAATCTAGGCTTGCATCAAGCCAGCTCTCAGTGCCATCAGGTGAACAAGCAAAGCGAGCACACTGATAGGCTGGAACATTTAAATCCCTACCAACATGAGTAACCGTGAGAGAAGCAAAACTAGCACCGATCTTCTCTAATTCCTTCAAGACAAACGCCCCAATTCACCGTGAATTATTGTGTGATTTTCATAGATTGACTAACTCCAAGCAGTCAATCTCCAAGATCACATGTGAGAAGCCATGAAGTTGAGCAAAGATCATTCCTTCACGGAGGGCGAGAAGTTCAGCAGTAAAAGGATCAGTAACACCCTGCAATGGTTTACTCCAGGCTCATAGGAACGCCAAGTGTGAGCGAGCCAAACCTCCGGCCCCTCCTTTTCATGGCTTCGACACTCATGGCCCCATTAGTGTTTATAGTTACCCAACCTACTTCGCGTGGTCGCCAACACTGAGCAGCCGCTGCTATCTTGTGCTATGGAGGAAGATCCAGAATCGCCAATGTCTCATGAACCCATTTTATAGCTTGTGCTGGGTCATAACCTTCACAATCGCGAGTCCAACAATTACGTGATGTCCAAATGTTGTGCATGATCGTGATAACTTTGCAGCGCTCATCTTCTGTTAACAAAGAGTCCAGCAAGATGTCTCGCGCCCATGTATCTGGATGCAGATGAGGCGAGTGGAGCAGAAATATGTCCTTGTTGCTATCCAAAACTTTTTTGCATGAGTGCAATGTATCATCACATGTTGCATGTTCTCGTTGAGGGAGTCCTGGATTAGGGGGTCTCCGAACAGGCGGACTATATCCTTTGGCCGGACTGTTGGACTATGAAGATACAAGATTGAAGACTTCGTCCCGTGTCCGGATGGGACTCTACTTGACGTGAAAGGCAAACTAGGCAATACGGATATGCATATCTCCTCCTTTGTAACCGACCTTGTGTAACCCTAGCCCCCTCCGGTGTCTATATAAACCGGAGGGTTTTAGTCCGTAGGAGAACATACAATCATACCATAGGCTAGCTTCTAGGATTTAGCCTCTCTGATCTCGTGGTAGATCAACTCTTGTAATACTCATATCATCAAGAACAATCAAGCAGGACGTAGGGTTTTACCTCCATCAAGAGGGCCCGAACCTGGGTAAACATCGTGTCCCTTGCCTCCTGTTACCATCCGTCTTAGACGCACAGTTCGGGACCCCCTACCCGAGATCCGCCGGTTTTGACACCGACATTGGTGCTTTCATTGAGAGTTGGTGCTTTCATTGAGAGTTCCACTGTGTCGTCACCATAAGGCTTGATGGCTCCTTCGATCATCGCTAGCGATGCGGTCCAGGGTGAGGCTTTCCTCCCCAGACAGATCTTCATATTCGGCGGCTTTGCACTGCGGGCCAATTCGCTTGGCCATCTGGAGCAGATTGAGAGCTACACCCCTGACCATCAGGTCAGGTTTGAAAACTTGAACTACACGGCCGACATCCGCGGAGACTTGATCTTCGACGATTTCGGGCCCATGTCGGACGCGCCGTACAGTCCCGACGAGCATGACGTAACTCTGCCGTCGGACAGTGTTCGGGAGATCGCGTCCGCAGCTACTCCGTCCATCAATCCGGAGCAAGTCGCGCCATCCGAGAGCAGAGGGATGGACCCCGCCATGGAGGCCGCACTCTCAGTGGCGATAGAGCCGGATACTGACTTCACCCCTTACGAGAGCCGTGTCACCGAACCACTGGATTCATCTCCGGCCATGGACTCCGAGTTGCTCATATCCGTGCCCGTCGAGTCCGACTGGGCGCCGATCATGGAGTTCACCTCCGCGGACATCTTTCAGCACTCACCCTTCGGGGATGTGCTAAACTCATTAAGGTCTCTCTCCCCGTCAGGAGAACCTTGGACGAACTATGTCCGGCTAGAATGGGATGCGGACGACGAAGAAATTCGCGGCCCACCCACCACCCACTTAGTAGCCACTATCGACGACTTAACCGACATGCTCGACTTCGGCTCCGAAGACTTCGACGGTATGGACGACGAAGCCGGAGACGAACAGGATCCACCGCCCTCGGGGCACTGGACCGCCACCTCATCATATGATATATACATGGTGGGCACCCCCAAAGAAGCCAACGGCGACAAGACAGCGGAGGATGACCCCTCCAAGAAGCAACTCAAGCGCCGACGTCAGCGGCGCCGCTCTAAGTCCCGCCACAACAAGAGCAGTGATACCGGCACAGGAGATAATAACACTCCGGATAGCGCCGAAGACAACAACAATCCCCTCCAGCACGGTGCAGAGCTAGAGGTAGCCCTCCAGAGCAGGCAACAAATGGAGAACCGGAGGGGGACAATTACATGCCTCTCTCTGAAGACGAGGCGAGCCTCGGCGACGACGAGTTTATCGTGCCTGAGGACCCCGTCGAACAAGAGCGCTTCAAGCGCCGGCTTATGGCCATGGCAAGTAGCCTAAAAAAGAAACAGCAACAGCTTCAAGCTGATCAAGACTTGCTAGCAGACAGATGGACCGAAGTCCTTGCGGCCAAGGAGCATGAACTCGAGCGCCCGTCCAAAAGTTACCCAAAACGCAGGTTGCTACCTCACCTCGAGGAGGAAGTATTAAAACCTCATTCACCAGTGTACGTTGCGGCTGACCTGCCACTACGCGACCGAGCCAGAGAGGCGTTTCAGCCTAAAGTTCAGACCGCACCCCATCGCCACTCAGTCAAAAATACTAAGGCCTGGGGCAACACAGAGGACCTGCGAGACATCTTGGACAGTAAGGCAAAAATCGCAAGGTCAATATACGGGACACGAGCACGTGCGCCCACACGGGACGATGATCGTCGCGTCGGATACACCAAGAGTAAATCCGGTCGGGCCGAATACAACAGACAAGACTCATACGAGCTACGTCGGGATATAGCCTGGCACAGAGGCGCCGCACACCCCCTATGCTTCACTGATGAAGTTATGAATCATGAATTCCCGGAGGGTTTCAAACCCGTGAATATCGAATCATACGACGGCACAACAGATCCCGCTGTATGGATTGAGGATTTCCTCCTTCACATCCACATGGCTCGCGGTGACGATCTACATGCCATCAAGTACCTCCCACTAAAACTCAAAGGACCAGCTCGGCATTGGCTGAATAGCTTGCTAGCAGATTCCGTTGGCAGTTGGGAGGATTTGGAAGATGCATTTCTTGACAACTTCCAGGGCACTTATGTGCGGCCACCGGATGCTGATGACTTGAGCCACATAACCCAGCAGCCAGGTGAATCGGCCAGACAATTCTAGACACGGTTCCTGACTAAGAAAAATCAAATTGTAGACTGTCCGGATGCAGAAGCTCTAGCGGCATTCAAGCATAACATCCGCGACGAGTGGCTCGCCCGCCACCTCGGCTAGGAGAAGCCGAAATCTATGTCAGCCCTCACAACACTCATGACCCGCTTTTGCGCGGGCGAGGACAGCTGGCTGGTTCGCAGCAACAACACATCTAGGAATCCGGATACCTCGGATACCAAAGACGTTAACGGTAGGCAGCGTCGTAATAGACCAAAGCGCCGCAATAATGGCAATAACACCAAAGATACGACAGTCAATTCCGGATTCAGAGGCTCTAGATCCGGTCAGCGGAAAAAGCCATTCAAAAGAAATACTCTGGCTCCGTCCGGTCTGGATCGCATACTGGATCGCTCGTGTCAAATCCACGGCACCCCTGACAAGCCAGCCAATCACACCAACAGAGAATGCTGGGTGTTCAAGCAGGCCGACAAGTTAAATGCCGAAAACAAGGACAAGGGGCTGCATAGCGATGATGAGGAGGAGCCCCGGCCGCCGAACCCAGGAGGACAGAAGGGGTTTCCCCCACAAGTGAAGACAGTGAACATGATATATGCAACCCACATTCCCAAGAGGGAGGGGAAGCGTGCACTAAGGGACGTCTACGCGATGGAGCCCGTCGTCCCGAAGTTCAACTCATGGTCCGCTTGTCCGATCACCTTCGATCGCAGGGATCACCCCACTAGCATCCGTCATGGCGGATCCGCCGCACTGGTCCTAGACCCCATCATTGACGGATTTCACCTCACTCGAGTCCTTATGGACGGCGGCAGCAGCCTGAACCTGCTTTATCAGGATACAGTGTGAAAAATGGGTATCGATCCCTCAAGGATAAAACCCAGCAAAACCACCTTTAAGGGCGTCATCCCAGGTGTAGAGGCCCATTGTACAGGCTCAATCACACTGGAAGTGGTGTTTGGATCACCGGATAACTTCCGAAGCGAAGAGTTAATCTTCGACATCGTCCCGTTTCGCAGTGGCTATCATGCACTGCTCGGACGTACAACATTTGCAAAATTCAATGCAGTGCCGCATTACGCATACCTCAAGCTCAAGATACCAGGACCCCGCGGGGTCATAATAGTAAATGGAAACACAGAACGCTCGCTCCGTACGGAAGAGCACACTGCGGCCCTTGCAGCAGAGGCACAAAGCAGCCTGTTCAGGCAGACCACTCGGCGTTACAGCCCCCGGACACCTTCAAGCAAGTCCGAAACAATCTGCAACAGGATCGCCTGGCGCGACCAGCGCTCGCCTAGCAATCCGGCCCCCGTCCCAGTCCTAGTGCAGCGACGAAATTCGTGCCACGCGTACATAACTACGCATTGAAAATACCATGGACATAGGCGGGGGCACAATCAGGACACGCCCCGCATTGTGGCTTAACCACACCAGGGGCTGTGTACCTTTGACATTCATTTTCTCTTTTAGGGCCTAACTCTTCGGAAGCCCTTTCCGGCAGTTCGATTGCCGGACACATTCCGGAAGCAACAACTAAGGCGGCAAGAAGCTAAGATGAACACGGGAACCGCCAGGTGGTCTCTAGTAATACTTGATATACCCGCTTTTCACTTTTTATGCGTAGCTTGCCTTGGGATAGGACATTTCGAATTGTCCTACTTTATGCTTATTGCACTACTTGTACCAGTACACTTCGACGTATTATTCAAATAACAATGCATATTATTAATCTGTCATTGCATTATTTAAGTTTTTCTCTTTCTCTTATATGTCCATTTACGACATTCCGCACATGCACGCTCGGGTACGGTCAGTACGCCAGGGGCTCTCGTTTACCCCATAATAAGGCGCAAGAAGTCCGAACACTTTCGACAGTGTGGCACCCCAAACTTATAGCATTATATGCATCAGCTCCGAATCATGTCTTGGGTCAAATGTTGGGTTGCCCGGCTCCCATGCTTTGGTACCTTATGTTCCGCTATATCGGCTAAGGTAGCGGTGGGAGAACTACTGCGATTGTGTCCCGGTTCTTCCGGACGAGCACCTCAGTAAAGAAAGCCAAAAACTGACTGTCATGATAAGGCGAGAGACTGGTCGCTGTTCGAGAGGTCTCAAGTCCTTAAAGACTTTTTCCACTTCGGGCGAGGAGTCGGCCTTGTCCGGCTTAGGCGTGTATAGCGCCCCAAATTCGGCCCTCCAAATACAAGGGGCTTCGCCAAAAATTTAAAATCATAGACTTCTATGGCTAAGTGAGAGTGATAAAGCATTATAGTCCGATTGCCTGGTTCGTTGCGCTGAACACCTCCCTTGAAGGACCCAAAATTGGGGTAAAGAGTGTTCAGATTTACCCCGAACACCCCAGTACTAGTTACATGGGGGCAGAAGCCGACGACTGGCCAACTCTCAGATTTTATAAACGGCCGCACAGAAGGTAATATTTTAAATTAAGAAAGCACCGCATGGCGCAAAAGAACTCGTTTCATATTACAGGATCACATGGGCATGTTCATTCAAAAATTACATCCTTGGCACACTCATCTGCCACTAAGCGGGAACCCTTCAGGACGCTCTCATAGTAATTCTCGGGGTAGCGATGCTCCTTGCCCTCAGGTGGCCCCTCCTTCACAAGCTTCACGGCGTCCAGCTTCACCCAGTGCACCTTCACCCGGGCAAAAGCTCTGCGTGCACCTTTGATGCAGACGGATCGCTTGATGACTTCAAGCCGTGGGCAGGCTTCCACCAGCCGCCTCACCAGACTGAAGTAGCTGCCGGACAGGGGCTCGCCAGGCCACATTTGGACTATAAGGCCCCTCATGGCATGTTCGGCCGCCTTGTGAAGTTCGACCAACTGCTTCAGCTGGTCGCTCAAGGACATGGGGTGTTCGGTCCTGGTATACTGAGACCAGAAAAAAATTCTCCGTTGAGCTCCCCTCCTCAGCCCGGTAAAACTCCGCGGCATCCAGCACACTGCGGGGAAGATCTGCTGTAACGCCCCGAGACCGTTGCGCCAGGTGTCTTCCAGTTATTCGCTGTTGGTGCCTTGTCATTTGCTTGCGTGTCACATCTTGTCATGTCATCATCCGCATTGCATCTGCATGTTTTCAAAACTTGCATTCGTCCCGGTCTCCTCGTTCTCTCCGTTGTCCGTTCTGAGCCCAACCACACTCGCACGCGCCCGCGGCACGTTCGAAATATTATTTTATAAGTGGCCAGAAAATGTTCTCGGATTGGGTTGAAAGTTGGCGTGTGGTCTTATTATAGTGTATATAGACCGCCTATCAAGTTTCATCGCATTCGGAGTTCGTTTGATAGCCCAACCGTTAAACTATAGCGGCAGTATAGCCGGTCTAGCGTCGGACGTTTTCGGTCTCCGGAAACTGCCGTCGGGCCCTCTCTCTCTCTCTTCTCTCCTCTCAGCCTCGCCACAGTCCACCTAGGCCCATGCCTACCCCTCTTTGCACAGTGCATCGGCCCCTCTCGCACGTCTGAAAGTTGTCCCGAACCCGACCCAGACTGTCGCCACCGTTGTGTCCGGATCATCCCCAAACATCTACAAAATGTCTCTGTTTTCTTATTTGGGCTCCCTAGCCTATTTTTCCCGAGCGTCCAATTACGATTGGAGGGACCGAGGTAGCCCCTAACCTAATCTGTGAGGTATATATAGTCCACCCTTAGTCATTTTGGACAAACCCTAAAATCTAGGAGATGTGTCCCGTCGCCCGCCGCCGTTTTCCAAATCCTCCTCGGGATCTCCCCTGTTTGATCCACCCAACCAACCTCCTCCTTTTCCCCGATCCAGCGCGCCCGAGCTCCACCTTGCGTGCCCTCCTCCTCGTCCTTCCGGCTGAAGCAGACAAACAGGAGGCCTCGCGCCTGCCTCCTCCTCGTTGCCTCGCTCGAGCCCAACAGGAGAGGAGCCCCGGCCACCGAAGCTCTCACCGCCGACGAGCCTTGCCAATCCCCCCGCCAGGTCAAGTGCTCCCCATTGCTCCTCTTACTCGCCTGTTTCTTCTCCCTCCATTTCTCCCTCTCTCTGCTCCTCACCAGTGACGCCGCCCTACAGGAACCACCGCCGCCATGGGAGTTCGCCGGAGTGGAGCTCCTTCCTCGACGCCGAGCTCTCCAAGCCCCACCGCTAGGGACCTCCTCCGCGCCCTGTTGACCCACGCCCATCCGCCTCGAAGCCAACCTCCTCTGCATCTGCATCGCGCATGAACCACTCGAAACTCCAAGCTCCCCTGCCGGTGCATCCCGCCTCCATTTCGGTGCCGAGAATGGAACCCCCGCCATCGGATCCGCACCCGCTCCCTGTTCCTGGTCGCCTCCACCTGGATCCGCCCCATCCTCGTCGCCGGGAGACGCCAGCGCCAGGTCCTCCGCTGCCTGCGTCCTCTGCTTCCAGGACGAGAGCAGCGCGCCTCGTCCCGCCCGTGTTGACCGCGCCTCCAGGCCGGCATGCCCTTCGCGGCCTGCCTCCTCCACTGAACTGGGCCGTGGCCCATGTGAGCAGCCACCCCCAAACCCTCTGTGCTCTGTTGGGCCAACAGAGACGACCCGTTTCATGTTTTTTCCATATAATGTTTTTTCCTATTTTCCAGAGACAACAGTTTTTACAGAAAAACCCTCCTGTTTCATGCATTTAATATCTCACAAACTAAGCATCACATGTAAAAACTTTGTATATGAAACTTGCTTAAAATTATGTGTAGATTAATAATATGCCACTTTATTGCCATGTTTAAAAAGTTTAAAATGCTGTTTGTTTAAATTTGCTCAAATAATATGCTAAAATGATTTAATTCATAACTAAATAACCGTAGCTCCAAACGTAACAAACTTTATATGTAAATGGGGTGGAAAAATGTCTAGTTTAACATGGTGGCATCACTTTGCATGTTTAACAACCCTAAAATTGTGTCTAGGGCAGGGCAGTACTAAACCTTAAAACATGTACATGGGGATTTACCGGAATTGTTGTTCGTTGTTTCCGGCCTCATTTAAACTTGCCTAGATAGGTAGTTTTACTTTGCTTCACCCCTTGCCATGATAAACAACATTTAATATTGCTGAGTTCATAAACGAGATCGAACTAAATAAGTCATGTGGTGTTTCGTCAATATGCAACTCGTTGCATATTGAGCTCCAATTAATTTGTAGGATTGCTTGTGCACTTTGCCATGCCATGCTTCATTAAACCGGACATGCATAATACTTGATTGTGCATCATGCCATGTTCATGTGGTGGTTGTTTACTATGTGTTTTGCTTCTTTCCGGTGTTGCTTCTTCGGGTTGGTTCCGATAACGTCGCGTTTGTGAGGATTCGTTCGACTACGTCTGTTTGTCTTCTTCATGGACTCGTTCTTCTTCCTTGCGGGATCTCAGGCAAGATGACCATACCCTCGAAATCACTTCTATCTTTGCTTGCTAGTTGCTCGCTTTATTGCTATGCCTATGCTGCGATACCTACCACTTTCTTATCATGCCTCCCATATTGCCATGAGCCTCTAACCCACCTTGTCCTAGAAAACCATTGTTTGGCTATGTTACCGCTTTGTTCAGCCCCTCTTATAGCGTTGCTAGTTGCAGGTGAAGATTGAAGTTTGTTCCTTGTTGGAACATGGATATTTTGTTGGGATATCACAATATCTCTTATTTAATTAATGCACCTATATACTTGGTAAAGGGTGGAAGGCTCGGCCTTATGCCTGGTGTTTTGTTCCACTCTTGCCGCCCTAGTTTCCGTCATACCGGTGTTATGTCCCTTGATTTTGCGTTCCTTACACAGTCGGGTTATAATGGGAACCCCTTGACAGTTTGCTTTGAATAAAACTCCTCCAGCAAGGCCCAACCTTGGTTTTACCATTTGCACCAACAACCTACCACCTTCCCTTGGGTTCTGCAGACTCAAGGGTCATCTTATTTTAACCCCCCTGGGCTAGTGCTTGTCCAAGTGTTGGTCCGAACTAGAGTCCTTCGCAGCGCCACCTCGGGGAGACTCGAGGGATGGTTTTAGTTGTACGGAGCACTCATCCGGTGTTGCCCCGAGAACGAGATATGTGCAGCTCCTATCAGGATGTCAGCGCATCGGGCGGCTTTGCTGGTTTAGTTTTACCATTGTCGAGATGTCTTGTAACCGGGATTCCGAGTCTGATCGGGTTGTCTTGGGAGAAGGAATATCCTTCATTGACCGCGAGAGCTTGTGATGGGCTAAGTTGGGACACCCCTGCAGGGTTTTGAACTTTCGAAAGCCGTGCCCGCGGTTATGGGCAGATGGGAATTTTTTAATGTCCGGTTGTAGAAAACCTGAAACTTAACTTAATTAAAATGCATCAACCGCGTGTGTAGCCATGATGGTCTCTTTCCGGCGGAGTTCGGGAAGTGAACACGGTGTTGGAGTTATGCTTGACGTAGGTTGTTCTAGGATCACTTCTTGATCATAGTTTCTCGACCGTTCCTTGCCTTCTCTTCTCGCTCTCGTTTGCGTATGTTAGCCACCATATATGCTAGTGCTTGCTGTAGCTCCACCTCATACCTTTTACCTACCCATAAGCTTAAATAGTCTTGATCGCGAGGGTGTGAGATTTTTGAGTCCCCGTGACTCACAGATACTTCCAAAACTAGTCTGCAGGTGCCGATGATATCGTGCAGGTGACGCAACCGAGCTCAAGGAGGAGCTTGATGAAGATCATGTTTGTTATGTTGTTCCGTTTCCAGTTGATCAGTAGTGGAGCCCAGTTGGGACGATCGGGGATCTGTAGCTTTTGAGGTAGTCTTCTTTTATTTTGGTTCCATGGTCGGACCTTGATTGTATCTGGATGATGTAATGCTTTATTCATGTATTGTGTGAAGTGGTGATTGTAAGCCAACTATGTATCCCTTTCCTTATTCATTACATGGGTTGTGTGAAGATTACCTCTCTTGCGACATTGCTTACAATGCGGTTATGCCTCTAAGTCGTGCTTCGACACGTGGGAGATATAGCCGCATCGTGGGTGTTACATCTGCAAACGCTCCTGGAGAGCTCCGAACTCGGGTAAGAAAAAGGAAAGTCTCCTTCATATGCTTGCTTTGCATATTGAATGCCTTACCCACTGCTATCTTCTTCGCCGCATCAATCTCCTGGAGGGCCTTGTGGGCTTCGGCCTTGGCGCTCCGGACGCTTTCAAGCGCCTGCGCGAACTCGGACTCTCGCCTCTTGGAGTCAAGCTCCAAGGACTCGTGCTTTTTGGCGAGAGCCTCGAGCTCTTGCTGCACCTCGCCAACTCGGGCTTCTTGTTTCTCCTGTTCAATGCGTTCTTTGGCCGCTTTGTCTTCGGCCGCGGACAACGCCTTCCTCAGGGTCTCCACCTCGGTCGTGGCCCCTGACAAATTCATGATGATCCTATTACTTTACACCGAACTTCTTTTTAACTATATGAACTGGGGTATATCTTACCTTTGCTCTCTTCGAGCTGCCCCTTGGTAAGGCCGAGCTCGTCCCCGGACCGCTTCAGGGCCTGCTTCAGCGCAAAGACCTCCGCAGTACGTGCGACAGTGGCCAGCAGGGAAGCCTGCACATACACATAGACATACTCTAATCAGACTCCTGAGTTATCATTTGATACTCTATTCGGCTTTTCTTCACGAACGCCGAATAGAGCATCAGGGGCTACTATCTATGCGGTAATATTTTTATATTTTGAATGCTTACCTCAAAGTCTGTTAGGAGGCTGGCGCAAGCTTCGGCCAGTCCGTTTTTGGCAGACTGAACCTTCCTGACCACCGCACTCATGATAGTGCGGTGTTCTCAACAAGTTGTCCGGTGCCTCTGGTTGTACAGAGGACACCGCACGGATGGTTGGCCCCCCTTAATGGGGGACCGCCTGCCGGAGTCTGGAACCATTGAAGGTTCCGGCACAGTGTCCGGCTGGGGCCTGAACTCGAAGCCCATAGGAGCCTCGCTCCCTTGGAACCCAGGGTCCGGGAGGTCGCCGTGAGGCGCCCCTAGGATCGCCTCCCCTTGGGTCGGTGCCTTTTGAGACACCACCTCGGCGTTGTCCGTAGGGCGAGGGGTGGAAGCCGTCGGACGAGCCTAAAGAGCCGCTCGACAAGGGTATGTCGAGACGAGCTCGGGCCGGACTGCGTAATCAGGTTCGGCATGAGCAAAGGCAGTACAATAAAACATACCATGAAGTACTATGGTGTCCGGACACTTACGACTTCGCCATGGGCTTGTCCTTGAGTAGCCACTCGTCGACGCTGTCGGCGGCCGTCGTGGCATAGTCCGAAGGGAGGGTCTTTCCCTTCTTGGACCCTTCGGCCTCCCCGGATGGGTCGGCCTTCCTTTTCTTGTCTCCTCGGCTGGGGGAGGGGAGAACTTTTCTCCTCCTCCTCGTTTCCGTGGGAGGAGTGCGCGTCGGACTCATCGGATGATGAGTCCGATAGAACCTTGCGCCGGAGACCCTTTCGGGTCCCCGCGGCCTTCTTCTTGGCCGTCTTTTCCGGCACCTCGTAAGGTGTCGGAGTCAGCAACTTCGTTAGAAGAGCGTTTGCAGGATCTTCGGGCAGGGGGGCTGGGCAATCTAGCTGCTCTGCTGTCTTTATCCAGTCCTGTTAATGACATGAAAGCTTAGATCCAGCACATAACTAAACCAGGGCACATAAATACCCTGAGAGATATAAAAGCCTACCGGATGGGCGCGGCGCTTTGCGCTGAGTCCGCGGTCCTCGGTGAGGGAGGGAGGCATCTCGGCGCCCTCGAACAGCACCCTCCAGACGTCCTCGTGCATCGTGTCATAGAGCTCTCGCAGCGTCTGGTGCTGGGCCGAGTCGAACTCCCACAAAACAAATGCCCGTTGTTGGCACGGAAGGATCCGGCGGAAGAGCATAACCTGGACCACGTTGACGAGCTTGATTTTCTTGTTCATCATGTTCTGGATGCAGGTTTGGAGTCCGGTCAGCTCTACCGAAGAACCCCAGGACATGCCCTTCTTTTTACAGGAGGTGAGCCGCGTGGGGATTCCGGATCGATATTTGGGGGCCGCCGCCCAGTTGGAGTAGCGCGGCTCGGTGATGTAGAACCACCCCGATTGCCACCCCTTTATGGTATCCACGTAGGTACCCTCGAGCCAGGTTACATTAGGCATCTTGCCCACCATGGCGCCTCCGCATTCTGCTTGCTGGCCTCCCACCACCTTCGGTTTGACATTGAAGGTTTTCAGCCATAAGCAGAAGTGGGGCCTGATGCGGAGGAAGGCCTCGCACATGATGATAAACGCCGAGATGTTGAGGATGAAGTTGTGGGCCAGATCATGAAAATCCAACCCGTAGTAGAACTTGAGCCCGCGGACAAACGGGTGGAGAGGAAATCCCAGTCCACGGACGAAATGGGTAAGAAAAACTACCCTCTCATGGGGTTCAGGCGTTGGGACGATCTGCCCCGCATTCGGCAGCCGGTGCGCGATATTCGCAGGTAGGTATCCGGCCTCCCGTAACTTTTTGATGTTTTCCTCCGTGACGGAGGAAACCATCCACTTGCCTCCTGCTCTAGACATGCTTGGAGTGGTTTGAGAAGAAGAACGCAAGCTTGGGCGCTTGAGCTCGAGTGTGCGGGAATGGGTAAGCGAGAAGGAAGAAGGCGTGGGTGAAAAAGTAAATCTTTGTCCCTTTATAAGGGCAGAGGAGGCGATGAGTCTCCCCACTTGCCTGGCAAAACCGCTTATTCCCCAGGCGCCGTAATTGATGGCGCGGTTGGGTTACCCACGTCCGTATTGATGAGAATCCCGTGATAAAGGGAACACGATCTCTGCTTTGACAAGACGTATCAAGAAAAATGCCTCGCGATATGTGCGGAGCTGGTTGAGAAAAGCGGTTCGAATAATAACCGGGTCATGAAGTGATGTCATACTATCGAAACGTGTCAGCAGATTAGATTTGTGGAAGTATTATTCTCTCTACAGTGGTATGTGGAACTTATTTTGCAGGGTCGGACACTATCCTTGTATTCAAACTCTTCCGTGGTGTATTCGGAGGAGGAACCCGCCTTGCAATGCCGAAGACAACACTGCACGCCGGACTCGTCGTCATTGAAGCCTGGTTCAGGGGCTACCGAGGGAGTCCTGGATTAGGGGGTCTCTGGACAGCCGGACTATATCCTTTGGCCGGATGTAGGATCAAGAAGTAGATGTGTCTAGAGGGGGGTGATTAGACACTTCATGCTAAAGTTGCAATTATTTAAGCTTTTTAGGTTTAAGTGGAGTTTAGGCACAATTTCAACACACACAATACATATCAAGAAAGCATGCAAAGAGTATATAGGCAGCGGAAAGTAAAGCATGCAACTTGCAAGAATGTAAAGGGAAGGGTTTGGATAATTCAAACGCAATTGGAGACATGGATGTTTTTCCCGTGGTTCGGATAGGTGGTGCTATCCTACATCCACGTTGATGGAGACTTCAACCCACGAAGGGTAACGGTTGCGCGAGTCCACACAGGGCTCCACCCAAGGTAACGGTTGCGCGAGTCCACACAGGGCTCCACCCACGGAGGGTCCATGAAGAAGCAACCACCCACAAAGGGTCCACGAAGAAGCAACCTTGTCTATCCCACCATGGCCATCGCCCACACAGGACTTGCCTCACTAGCGGTAGATCTTCACGAAGTAGGCGATCTCCTTGCCCTTACAAACTCCTTGGTTCAACTCCACAATCTTGTCGGAGGCTCCCAAGTGACACCTAGCCAATCTAGGAGACACCACTCTCCAAGAAGTAACAAATGGTGTGTAGGTAATGAACTCCTTGCTCTTGTGCTTCAAATGATAGTCTCCCCAACACTCAACTCTCTCTCATAGGATTTGGATTTGGTGGAAAGAGGGTTTGAGTGGAAAGCAACTTGGGAAGGCTAGAGATCAAGATTCATATGGTAGGAATGGAATGTCTTGGTCTCAACACATGAGTAGGTGGTTCTCTCTCAGAACATATGAGTTGGAATGGTGTGTGTGTTCTGATGGCTCTCTCACTGAATGAGAAGGAGGTGGAGGGGTATATATAGCCTCCACACAAAATCCAACCGTTACACACAGTTTTCCAATCTCGGTGGGACCGAATTAATAAACTCGGTCGGACCGAAAATGTAAACCTAGTGACCGTTAGAGATTTCGGTGGGACCGACTGGATCAACTCGGTGAGACCGATGTGCTAGGGTTAGGGTAAATCCAAAACTCGGTTTGACCGATTACTCAAACTCGGTGGGACCGATTTGGGTAATAAGTGAAACTGAGATTTGATCAAGCAAACTCGGTGGGACCGATTGCATATCTCGGTGGGACCGAGAATATTGCAATGGGTAACAGAGAGTTTGCAAGCCCATCTCGGTGAGACCGAGATCCCATCGGTGAGACCGAACTGATTAGGGTTTGGCAGTGGCTTATGACAAGTAAAACTCGGTGGCGCCGGATATGAAGAATCGGTAGGACCGAGTTTGGCTTAGGGTTTAGGTCATATGTGGAAGTGGGAAAGTGGTTGAGGGTTTTGGAGCATATCACTAAGCACATGAAGCAAGAGGCTCATTAAGCAACACCTCATCCCTCCTTGATAGTATTGGCTTTTCCGAAGGACTCAATGTGATCTTGGATCACTAAAATATAAAATGAAGAGTCTTGAGCTTGAAGCTTTGGCCAATCCTTTGTCCTTAGCATCTTGAAGGAGTTCCCACAACCTTTAGTCCATGCCACTCCATTGTTGAACTTATCTGAAACATGCTAGATCGAAATGTTAGTCCAACAAGAGATATGTTGTCATCAATTATCAAAACCACCTAGGGAGCACTTGTGCTTTCACCGGACTGTTGGACTGTGAACATACAAGATTGAAGACTTCGTCCCGTGTCCGGATGGGACTCTACTTGGCGTGGAAGGCAAGCTAGGCAATACAGATATGCATATCTCCTTCTTTGTAACCGACCTTGTGTAACCCTAGCCCCCTCTGGTGTCTATATAAACCGGAGGGTTTTAGTCCATAGGACAACACACAGTCATACCATAGGCTAGCTTCTAGGGTTTAGCCTCTCTGATCTCGTGGTAGATCAACTCTTGTAATACTCATATCATCAAGAACAATCAAGCAGGACGTAGGGTTTTACCTCCATCAAGAGGGCCCGAACCTGGGTAAACATCGTGTCCCCTGCCTCCTGTTCCATCCGCCTTAGACGCACATTTTGGGACCCCCTACCCAAGATCCGCCGGTTTTGACACCGACACTCGTCCATAGCCTTGTAGATCTCACACCGACTGAGAGGTTTAATGTGTCAACGTTGCAAGTTGATAGAGTTGGGAAGGATCCCCCGAAGAACTCTCCAAAGACTCGAACCTTGGGAACAATGGATGTATCTGACACTAAAATGTGACATACATCCGTATCTACACAAATCTAAAACAAGAATTTTGGAACGGAGAAAATATGTAGGAAACGTCAGATGTTTGGCATCTTCGCAAGTTGCAACGAACGAACCGTTCGCCAGCAGATGATCGTCCCATCATCAAACAAAAAGTTTTGATATTTTTTCAAGTGGAACAAAAGTTTCAATCTAGGGGGCGAGTTGGAATGGACGATTCTTGGGAGCAACTAGTTAACGAGCACTCCTTTGGAGTGCTCGTAACGAGCGGTTCGGGAGCGCTCCGCGCGTGACAAGTATCGCGCGCGGAGCGCTCCCGCAAGGGAAAACCAGTTGGGCGGTTGGTTCCCGGTTTTCCCTTTCCGGTTTGTGGTTTGGTGCATTTTGTAGTTTGACCCTCGAACTACCAGAATTTTCCATTTTCCCTTTCCACGCGAAAACACAAAAAAATACCGGCTCGCGCGGTTGGTTCCCTATTTCCCTTTTTGTTCCCATTATATTTCTGGGTAATGGAGATTTATGGGGTAGTTACAGGCGGGGACTACCAACACTATCAAATGTCACCTTTCAAGTAAAGAAAAAACAACTTTTTAATGTAAAACAACAGTCTCCAGAATCATTCAATCGTGTGACTTCTTTATAGGCACAACTGAACACTAGGAGAGGCACGGGTGTATAATAACTTTACTAAATTGAAGAAAAGCACCTCCGGCTCGCCTTCGGCTCATTCAATTTTTCATAGACATCTTGAAGGGGGGGCATAGGTCGAAGTGTGTGTTGGTCATGCGGTGTGTTGGTCGTGCGACGTGCTGGTTCGTGCGGCGCGTTGTACGTTGTCATGTGACACGGTGCCTCCGGCGCGAGGGAACCTCCGGCTCGCCTTCGGCTCGTTTAATTTTCATAAACATCTTGAAGGGGGGGGCATAGGTCGAAGTGTGTGTTGGTCGTGCGGCTACTGGTTCGTGCGACGCGTTGTACGTCGTCATGTGACACGGCGCCTCCGGCGCGAGGGAACCTCCGGCTCGCCTTCGGCTCGTTTAATTTTCATAAACATCTTGAGGGGGGGGGCATAGGTCGAAGTGTGTGTTGGTCGTGCGGTGTGTTGGTCGTGCTGCGTGCTGGTTCGTGCGGCGCATTGTACGTCGTCGTGTGGCACGGCACCTCCGGCGTGAGGGAACCTCTGGCTCGCCTTCGGCTCGTTCAATTTTTCATAAACATCTTGAAGGGGGGGCATAGGTCGAAGTGTGTGTTGGTCGTGGTGTGGCACGGCGCCTCCGGCGCGAGGGAACCTGCTTGTTTAATTTTTATATAGCAGGTTGTGCTAAAGGCACGGGTTTGAAGCATGTGTTTGAAGCATGTGCTGAAGGCACGGGTTTGAAGTAATTGTAGTCACGTCTGTTTACGAGCTAGGTTTGTGCGTGCATTCACATGTGTGTATACTACGAAGGTATTGGTATGTTGCCTGCGGAGGCACGGGTTTGAAGCATGTGAAGTCACGTGTGGGTAGGAGCTAGCCACAGTTGAGGCGTTCTTGGTATGTGTGTGTGTGGATATTGCCCGGAGGCATGGTGACCCAGGGTTTGGTGGCACAAAGGCCATTTCACCTCTGGAGGCACGGGTGGGTGGTCTCCAGAGTCATGCGTAAGGCTATGTGTGTGTGTGTGGATATTGCCCGGGGGCATGGTGACCCAGGGTTTGGTGGCACAAAGGCCTTGTGACCTCTGGAGGCACGGGAGGGTGGTCTCCAGAGTCATGCGTAAGGGTTCGTTTTGGGAGTCAGTGTTGTCGTACAAATAAGAAGAGGCATTGTTGTTTATAGTTTACTGGCACTCTCTGATGATGTAATAGGCATTGTTGTCGAAATAGTTCTCTTTTCAACATGAACACGCAATTTCTAACTACATTACATAGAAATGTGAGTTATTGATAATTTTTTTGTCACATCTAGATAGAATTAGCCGCGTGGGCTAAATCAAAAGTTTTAGTCTTCATTTTTTCTCAAGATCTTGCTAATCTCGTCACCCATTTCACTAGCTTTGACTTGATTCATCTTGCTACTTAAGAGAATGCACATTGCCTCTGCCCTCCAATCTTCGACCTCATCCTGTGAAATTTTGCCGAGAAGAGAAGTATATTATTAGAGTTTGTGCATATAAGTTGTTTATAAGTAAATCTATATAAACTTACTGTCAAATCTTCCAGGTCTTGGACAAACTTTTCACCATTGTAGATGAATGCAAGCTTTAAAACAGCAAATGTTGATTCTCCCTTTTCTACCACTGGAACATCTTGCACGGTATGAATCTGCCATCTTGTACCCTTGGGAGTCATTGTTTGTCCTAGTATGGTGTTGAAGACTTCTTTAAACCTAGGTACCTGGGAATATTGTATTTTGTACTTAATTGTTTTTATATTGCAACTTGTAAAACTGAAAAAATTGTTATGTATAAATGCTTACGATTGCCAACTTATGAACATGATATTCCTGAAACTGTCTTTCTCTTTCTTTTTCAGCATCTTCATTTTCCTAAAGAACTCAACTTGCTTCTTTTTCATCCAATTTATCTACGTCTATCTTTTCTTTCTCAAATTCCTCTGGAGTCGTTTCTCGAGGATCAATAATGTGAACTTTGTTTTTGTATTTGTCTAACACATATAGTACATAGCGGTCATCCTTCTCCATTGGAATGAATATCTGCGTACAAAATACTTGTTGCTTAGATGACAGTTTAATATAAAGTAATTTAATAGAACACATATTTTGAGATTTTGTCATGGAGGAAAGGGTTGTTACCATGTTTGCTGTTGAGAGCTTTTTCCGTTGATTTTCCTTGAGATACATGGGAACCAGCTGATTCTTTTTTTTTGCAATTCATTCTTAAATTTTTTAATACCAGTTTTGTGATGCTTTAAATCCAATATATGCTGCAAAAAATAATTACGATGAAAAAAACTGTTAGAAAAAAGAGCTGTGTAACAATATAAAAAGAGTAGGTGTTGCAATATAGACAAGATTTTGCTTTTTAAAATTTTATCTCTACAAAGTTTGGGCCTAATATTACTCTGTCACTCTGTTTTGAATCTTGTCTGCTTTCCCAGATTTCTGCTATGTCATCAAGGACCCTCTTTTCCATATGATGTGGTATGTTCGTCTGTGCTGGTTTTGGACCAAATACTGCCTTCAGTTGGGCTCCAGTAAGTTGCGTGCTTTCACTGTCCCTGCGGATGCGCCTAAATATAGTTTTGCTGCGACAGGGAGATTAAATAATTTTGGAGGTCACGGTCAGTGAGAAACAGATTTTTACATTATTTTTGGCCTATGTCCAACTATTTTTGAGGTGCAATAGAAAACAACTCACTTTTTGTATTCTTCCTGCCAGCTGTCGCTCATGACTAGATGGAAGAGGTCGGACGCCTCCGTTGTGTGTTGGAAGTAATGAGAATGTTTTGGGTATGGACTGGTGCTTCGTCTTTTGTCCCTTTTAGTTTCATCTGTTTCTGTCAGCGGAAGTAGATATGTAATATGTAAGCTCTTGTGATACGAAAGACATTGGTGAACCGTGGGATGGGTAGGTTATTACAAAAAAAGATAAGTAGAAATGATTTTCTTACCTTTGTTGGTGTAAAAGAACTTCGAAGTTTCTAGTTTGAATTCTTTGATTCTTCCAGGTAGCTAGATCCTCACACTTTACTTGGTTTGTTTCACCAAATATGGCTGTAAAAAGGAACTCTGGTTTCCACTCGGCATCTATGTTTCTTTGCTGCATGGAGGTCATTGGATATTATTTTATTTTTCTTTCATGAGATAATTGAAGTATTCAAGTAGCGGTGCTTGTAAAAATTAAAATTATTGCTCTCGTACTATTCACTTACATCGAAATCCTCATCATGTTTTATGAGATCAATGCCATTCTAGTATTTTGCAAATTGAACCATGAAGTGTCCGCATTGGGTACCCTGCTGTTTTGGCACGCAAACTCTGTTAGGTGTTTCTGCTATCCTCGACCAGTTCGGTTCGCCGTTGGCTCGTAGCTCCGCTTCGCCGTAATGCTTCTTCATGAGTGCGTGCATACTTTTAATCTGTGATTACGGTTTGGTGCTATTGTTGTGTTTTGGCATTAAACAAGGGAATGCAGGAATTGGAAAACCAATTAGAAAACAAGGTTGAATTGACGTACCAGTTCTGGATGATCCATATGGTGTGTTTTCCATGTATTCTTTCCGTCTCCGTTTCTGTAATTCAGTGAGTCAAGTATGTCGATGGAGCTCGTGTACTTGTTGAGCACGTACAGTGTGTAGTGTTTATCTGTGTTGTGAGGTATCATAATCTGCGGGGTTTGGAGACAGAGTGAGTTAAAGTTCATTCTTGTCAGGAGAATTAAATGGCATGTAAATGTGCAATCTATAGGAAAAATGAATTATGTTTGTATATTTCTATTAACTTACCAGCTTTTTCTTTAAAAGTTCCTTCCCTGTTACAAGGGGTGCAAACTGTTTGAATGCTTCGTCCTCATTGAATTCTGCTAGTCCTCCTTTCTCTCCAATTTTAACACCGAGCACGATCTGCGACCAAAAAGTTTTCTAATTTTTAGTTCAATCTTTGTAAACACTGAAATGATGCAAGTGTTTTTGTCAAATTGGAGTTCATACATTTGCAAATTCTGCAAGAAGTATGGCTTTATCGGTGGTGTTGTATTGTTGCTGCACTATCCATTCTTCGAACAATGCGTTTGCGATGGAGCCCTCCATCTGTCCATCATCTCCTTTCTGTAGCTGTTCCATTATTTTTTTCCTATAATCCAATCGGGTCGCTTTGAGCTAATATATACGTTTACACTGCAAGCATAAAAAGTTTATACATTAGTTAGGTTGGTTGAAAAGGGGCAACATTTCTTTGTTTTTTTGTTGTGACAATAGAAAATACTTACTCTCCGCATTTTTCCTATCCTTCTTTGCTGAATAGGTATTCATGAAGTGCTCTGGCTTTGTTCATAAATTTGAAATCTCCTCGGACAAAAGTAGGAATCATGATTTTTCCATGGAGCCTGCTTGAAGGCTTTACCGGTCTCTTCTTGACCGAGATTTTCTTGTCTGAGCTGTTCTCAGATGATTGACCCATTGAATGTTCTCCTGATTCTTGCTGCAAGCTTGTCAGATACGGCGTGGCATTTTTGTTGAACTCAATGTCTTCCTGGTAAATCATTGCTGTTTTGATTTCATCGAATGTCTGCCCCATCTGTTTAAGCATATCGTATTGCTTTAGTTGGTCTGGGTCAAGGTTTGAAATAAATTCATCAACTTCTTCATGCTTTTTTGTTGTTTTGTATTTTAGGAAGTCTAAAGAGATGGTGCTGGAGGTGCCTTCCTGATTTCTTGTCGAGTCTGTTTCTTCTTGAAGAAGAACGTGTTGTTTTTTCTGCTCGGAAACCTGTTCTTGTGTATTTGGTACGTCGTTGCTTCTGTCATCCTCTTTTAAATCAGTTCCTGTTTGTTCAGGTTGCTCTGTGCTCGGGATATTGCTGTTAATATTTTGCTCGTCCATTTCCTCTTCAGCATGGTGTGGTATCTTGTCGTCTGGTGGTGGTTGATTTGGTTCTATTGGTGGATCCTTTTCTTCGTGGTCTGTGCAAGATTCTTGGGCGATAGCGTGGCTGCGGACATCCATAACCTCTTTGTGTTTACTGGATATATCAATAACTTCATGCTCTTTTGTGGTTGTCGCACGCATAATACGTTCTTTTTGCTCGGAATTTGGCGGAAACTCTTCTAGTATGCAACATTCTATCTGTTGCATTTCTTTATCTCCCATATCGACTTCATACTTCAGCATATCTGTTAGAATCAAATAATAATATTTTTTTTAAAAAGAATATTACTTCTTCTAGTGTGACAAAATTGTAAGATTTAGTTTCTGAAAAGACTAACCTATTGTACACTTGATTAATGACAGTTTGGTATTCCCTCTGTGTTGACTGATTAGTTGATATATAATTTTTTTCCTCAACTCTGGTACTTGTTCTGGCTTTAAGGTTGCTGCTGTTCCATCATTGGAGTAGTGCTTCAGGTTCATGTACATATAGAATGTGCAGTCCGTTCTGCATGTAGAGGAATGTTACTAGTAAGATTGTTGTATTCAAGAAACAGAAAAAAAGGGAAATGTTGGAGCAATGGTAGTGGTAATTGTTGCATTGAAAAGACAAAACACGAGAATTATTTCAGTAATTTTAGTAGTGAAACTTGTATTGAAAAAATCAAATAAGTGAAATGTTGGAAGTGCTTACGTTTCTTCTCCTTGAAGTGGCACCTGCAGTTTGACCCTTTTGAAATGGTCGATGCTTTTTTGTGAAAGTTGTAGCTCTATGCTTACGTGCTTCCATATTTTCATTAGTTTGCTGGTTACATTGTGGAAGAATTCTATTGTGCCTGGATATGCAGTTGAAGAGTCAAGGAGTTCAAAGTGCTATTTTTGCATGTTAACTGTAATGGTGAAGTAATGACTTGTATTTTTGTCTTGCTCAAACCTGCGCAACGAACATGGTAGAAGGAACTACAAAACAAAAAATAAAAAGAAAATATTTGGAAATCTTCTTATATTTAGAAACATAAAATAAAAAGATAACTTTTCATAACATATACGCAAGCTGATCTGCTTATCATGTTATAATCTTGCAATTTTTCGTCTTCTTGCATGTTGAAAAATGATGTAAGCCTGGGAGGTAGTAATTTTTTTTTCTAATGTGTTCTTAATCATTATTTCTGTAGCACATTGGATCTTCGTCGTCGGCTTCCTTTATCGAGTGCTGCTTGTTTTGTCACAGATACACAAAGGGAATTTGTAAGTTCAGTTATAAAGTCATATATATTGTTTTAAACGTGATTATTTTGCCGTGATCTTTACTTACAGTGTTGCTTAACGACAGAATCTTTCTCCCTGTGCCATTTAGTTGTTTTCTCAAGATTGTTAGCATGGGCTTGATTGCTTCGGTGTGTACTGAATTACCGACCTTGAAACTTTCGGCGACATGGCCTAGATTGACATCAAACTTGTTCGTTGTAATGAAAAGCTCATCCCTACAAAGTATATTTATAAAAATGTTTTAGTTTACACATGATACAGTCAAAATGATCATGTGTAATAATGTGTTTTGTGTTAGTTTCATGAACTTACATTTCTCTCTGTGTCCATGGCTTGCATACAGCGTTGTACATGTCTTCGATGGCTTTGTTGACGGAATCACTATCTTTGTCCCCTTTCTCCATTGTGCCTGCGATGATTTTGAATTTAATATAAATAACTCCAAGTCACAAGATCACAAGATAGCAATTAAGTTTATATTGTCTTGCCTGCTTCGATGCTAGAAGATATGTCCTATCCAGTGTTGTTCCTTTCTTGTTCTCCTTCTGCTTGTTGCGGCATATTATGTTCTTCTTTTTGCATTGTACCCTTTTGTTCAGTTTTTTCTGCATCCTCATATGAGTCGTTTGTGTCTTTCTTAGCATCATGTTTTTCCTTGTCAACCGTCGTGTCTTGCTGGTGGTCTTTTCCGTCTTGTTTTTTAGTCTCGACCTGGTTGGCACTGACCTCTCTACCAGGGGAATTGGCATCGTACGACGGTGTAGGGTTTTGTTTGATGGTTTCTACTTCTTTCTCTGGAACAATGTGTGTGTCTACTTCATTGCTTGTATCTCCGTGGTCGCCTTCTTCGTGTTTCTGCGTTATCATTGAAAAAGCATTGAAATAATTTAACTTGCTACTTTATTTCAATTATAGCAGATGTTATGGGAAAACAATGAATTGTTTGGTGCGTTGTTTAATAAAAATTGAAATTATAGATTGAACTTCATTTGTGTTTGAGCTTTGTAACCTCACCTCTTCAACCTCTTCAGATGTTGTTGTTTGAAGTTATTGATCTTCGAGATCAGCGTACTCGTTTATTTCCTGCATTTGTTCAAATAAAATGGTGAGACATCCCTTATAATCTTTGTATTGACGTGGCGGGGTGTATTAGGTAGTTCAGACATCATAAAAATATTTTGAAAAGTGGTGGTTGTTGTTGAATTTTTACCTCCGTGTTGATGACTGGGTTATTTGTGCATGCATCTACTGTTTCTTTGTCAGGTATAACCGTCTCTTGTTTCTCATCTGCTGGGATGTCTTGCACTTTCTCCTTTGTACTCGTGATGGTGATCTGCAATGTTGTGGCGCTGGAAATCTCTTATACACAAAGTTCCTGTTGTGTGACCCCTTCGTCTGTTTGAGGTTCACTATGGGGTTCAATTTCATCACGGGTTGTCTCTTGGTCTTGCAGTGCTTGTGATTCCCGGAGATCAAACAATATGAGTTTGCGGTTCACTTTCTTTCCTGCCATTTATGAGTTTTCGGTGTGGGTAATAGTGGGGTATGGAAGTTTACCTCCTCTTTGTTGTTTTCTTCTTCTTTGTTGTTTGTTATGCTAACGGTTGATTGTGGGTTAGGCTCTTGCATTTGTTTGGCGGGGCTGCTTACTTGATTATTCTTCAGCTGAGCCTAAATTTTGTTGGAGGTTTGTCAGTTCACTTATAACTCTATCCGGTTTTGAAAGGAAAAATGGATGTTCATACCGACCTCTTCACAGGTTCTGACGTCGATCGTATCTTGTGTTTGTGTTGGGGTAGTTGTTGTTGTAGCATTGTCTGCTGTGAGGTTGCTTTGTTTGTTGTGTTCATTCATGTTTTTGGGTTTGTTGACACCATCCCGCTGTTGGAGTTCATCTTGGCCTGCGTGCTATTGGTACGTTCCTGAAAGCATTGAGGCAGTTCTTTTTAGTTTAGGTATGAAAATAGGGGTTTGCTTTAGTGTGCGCATGGCACCATGCATTAGTATTTACTTACCTGTTTTTGCCACTTTATCTTGTTCTTGTCAATGCCTATGTCCCTTGATTTTGCTCTTCTCTTCCTCTCTTCGTCTTCTTCTTCTTTCTCTTGGTTCTGTTGTGGCTACGATTTCATTCGTGCGGTTGGCATCGGCTAGTCTACTTGAGGCTGCTGGATCTGCTTGCTCTAGTGTCTGCAGGGTCGTGTTGTCTGTCAGTTACCTTGTGTAAACTATGTCCTGAAATTGTCTGAGTTGTTCCAATGGATCCATCAGGGCAATTGTTTGTTGCACGACTAGGTTCTTGTTATTTTCATCCAGTATTTTTTCCTTTTTGTTGCATTGGTTTTCAGCCCTGGTGGTTACTGCGGGTATCTGTTCTGCTTCATGGAGTACTTTTTCCAACAATTTGTTTATCCTTTGGAATCTTTCTTCTGCTCCTGTGCTGATGCTTTTGTTTGGTTCCCTGCTTCCACTGGTGCCGACACGTGGTTCGCACGGCGTTTGGGTGGAGGTGGTAGCAGTTTGGTCATGTTCTAGTGTTGCTGTTGTTTGTGATGTTCTCTTGCTATCTGCCGAATTGAAGACGAAGTTGATGCTGTGTTGGCATAGAAGATCCTCTCTGCTATTTCCTTCCATGTCTGCATCGTTTTGGTGGAATGTAGTTAATTAGAATGGAAACTGTTTTCAAAAAGGGAACGACTGATTTATGTACAATATAGCTATACCTGTATTTTGCCAAATTCATAGTCATCTGGTCGTGCTTTTCCGCTAGGTCACTCTCTTTGAGATGGTTTGCTCGTGTTAATGAGGTCTTGTCCATTATCTTTGCAATCTTCCGCATTTCTTTTGTGTCGGTTGGCAGCAACAGGGAGTCGAGGTACATGATTACTGGCCCCTATGCAAACCATTGACATGCTTTTTGTTCTTTTCTTCCCGAGGCAAATTTCTGTGTTTCTGCCATATCTTGGCTCCTTCCTTAATACATTCGACGATTACCTCGCAGAAATCCATCTTTGCCATCTCTGGATAGTCCATGTCCTCCACCATTATAGCTTGTCGGGCGAAGATAGCGGCGCTTGACCCGCAGACAACATTGTGAAAAAAAATAAGGAAAAATATTTTAACTGATTTCCTGTTTGACTGTTCGTCATCTAGTTTCACCAAGTTTTGTAGTTCTTTAAATAGATCGTCATGATGGAAATCCATTTCCTTGAGGCCAAGTTCTATGATCAGTTCTGTCATTGAAGTTGGGCTCTTCTCTGGCCTTGGTGCTGACTTTTCCGTGCTGTTTGGGTATCCAAACACCTTGTGTATAGCTTCCCTGGTAATCTTGATTTCTTTTAGCTGACCAGCATCATCGAATGTTATTTTCATGCTTTTTGTGTCCAGGTTGTCGTAGATGTGTGCTACAAGCGGTTTGCAAATGGAGCGCTTTATTTGGAATTCCTCTATGCTTCCAAACCCGGTCGTCCTAACATTTTGCCGGTGACGTTCTTTTAGTAAGTTCCATGCTCTATTGACCTGATCAAATGCTGCTCCTGCCTTGATTTCACATTTGTCCTTATTTGTTGTTGCCTCATGTTCATTATCCGTTGGTGCTGCCAATTCTTTTTGACTTGTCTTCATCCTCTTTGTCCGCTTCTATCTTGGTTTTCCCTGTGTAGAAAAAGAGTGTTTTGTTATAGAGGATGGTTTGGTTTTCATGGGTGTAAAGCGGTAGGAAAAATCTGTAGAGAAAATGTGTTTTACATCATTGTTGCTGTCCTCTGCGGCGCCGCCGTTGTCCCCTGCGGCGTCATCGCCCTCTGCACGAATGAGGTCATCATCATGTTTTGTGCCATCGTCGTTGTCGGCAGGATCATGCTCTGACTCTTTGCTGGCATCATCCTCGCCTTCTTCCAACTGTTGTCTTTTTTTTTCTTCTTGGTTTTAGTTAGTTCATTCTTGACCCCTGTAACTACTGGCGGGAGCACCATTAGAGGTCTTGGCTGCTGCCGCCACTGCAAGGTAGCACTGTCGCTGATGAGTTGACTTTTGTCCTTTATCTTTTGTCTTTTTGTTCTAGGAGGAACAGCAGTCTTGGTTTCTGATGGCCCCTCTTTTTGTAGCTACCTGCTCGAAGTTGGTGCTGGCACTTGCTCGGGTGCTTCGTTGTCCATGTTCCGCTTCGTTCTTTTTTTCTGACGGATCAGGAGAGATGAGTGATTTTTCTAGATATGCACTGTTAAGTTCAGACAAAATCGTTTCAATATCTCCTCCCGCACATCCGTCACCTGCACGATGATTATGTAACAAAAGGATTACGTAGCAAAATCGAAATAAATGGGATATAGTTTTCAAACCATGTCTTCCACGACTGCATAAAAAGAATCTGAAACTTAATCTACATAGATTCATAAGATAGCCCTTTTCTTTCATTTCCTGAGCTAAATAGGCGATCAATCCATTGTTTTATTGTTATACCAAGTCTTCCTCCTAACTCTTGGTTTGGCCAATGAGTGATGGAAATTAGGGTCATGTGTGAGCAGCATGGCTGCTGTCAAGTCCATATCAGTGAGGGGAGGTCTTTTTTATATGGAAAAAAACACTACAAATGATATTCTGTAAATATAATTGTAAGGTTTAGAGGGTAAGATAAAATGTTCATGAATGAATAATTATACACATAGTGTGTGAAAAATTTCATCAAAGTGTAATTTCCCAAGATTGTGTGGGCGTAAGTGGTTAACTTACTGCTGCTGCTACATAGTTTTTGTTATATGGTTTGTGTGAGCCTTTTATAGTACCTTGCTGCACGACAGTCTGTTCTGCAGGTACCCTGTTTTCCTTATTACCATTCCTTGCTGCGTAAAAATGCCCAGGCCTTAGCAGTAGTAGAAGCAAAATTTAATTTCACAGCAAAAAGAGGAGATGCATCCCGTGGACACAAAAAACGGCACTGCCGGAGAGGCACATATTGTTTCACGCTATAAGCACACAGCTAGATCTATTATTGGAGCACGAATGTTGATATGAGAGAGGCACATAATTTGAAACAGATACAATCAACGGATATATAGAATCTCCTGTAAATAGCAGGTTTTGAATTTAAGGATGCTCTCATGGTTTGAATCTAGAGTGGTGTCCTAGACAGTTCTGGCATGCACAATACGTTTTAGGCAAATATCTTGCGAGCAGATTTCTGTGGTGGATAGTGGTAGCATCCTATTGCACGCGTGTCTACCTTATTTCAATTTTGCTAGAAAAGTCTAAACAGACGTTTTGGAAACGTGGTTTTGTGTGGCGGTTAGGGTTCATGTCTGTCAAAAAGGGGGAAAACCGCTTTGATCGAACTATGGTAATGGAATGTAATGGATTAATATTTTTTTACCTTCTATTGCTTGTGAGGGATTCATCGCATCCATCGGCTACTTTTTCTCCCTGCTCTTTGTTGGTACCTCCGCTGCGAGCAGGGGTCGTCGCCGTCAGTCGCCGCCGCCGCCGGGAGAGGTTTTTGATGCTTTCGCGGGCACCCACCAACTCTCTGTATCTCGAAGTGGATGGCGGCTGGTGGGTGAGGCGAATGCGATTTGGATTTTTGGTTGGTCTGCTGGATTGGACAATGCGGGCAGAAGAAGAGAGGAGGGTGTTCGAGAGAGGGGAACTGGTGAAGTGTTCGAGATTTTCGGTGCGAAAGAAAAAGGAAGAAAGGAGTGGAGGGAGAGAGGGAAATGGTCCAACTGTCGCGAATCTTCGACCGTCCGGTTTCACATCAAGATTGGTGTAACTTTCTGTGGGCTTCGATGCGGGAGCGTTTTTTTATAGTAGTGTGGTGACATCAACGTGGGCATGGTTTGGTGTCACCCTGAGTCACGTTCGTGCCTGCGCGTGTTGCATACGTTTTCTATGACGTTCCACGATGAGGCGCATGGAAGTGAGGCCACCAGCGCTCAGCCTCCTATGGAAATGGCGAAGCATCTCGAATCTTCGACTGTCTGTTTGGACATCAAGATTGGTGAAACTTTATGTGTACTTCCATGAGCTTGTTTTTTGCTTGCCATCTTAACTGTTAGTCAGTGGGATGTTAGCATTTTTTTGATTTTAGTGTTTTTGTGTGATCCACAGGGGCATGCCTTGGCGTTACTCAGAGTTACGTTCATGATTTTTTGTGTTCCAAACGATTCCACTCGCCAGTTCATTTGGAGAGGCATGGACATGAACTCATGGGAAGCATGTTAACGCATTGGTCAGAGTCAAGTTACCATGGTTGTATGCTTTTGGTATTTCCAAATGATTCCGCTCGCTCATTCTCTTGGAGAGGAATGGATGTGAAAATGGCGGGGCAAGTATTGTAATTAGCCAGAGTCACGTTTTTCCACGCGTGCATTACATGCATTTTCTCTGGCGAGTCACTGTGAGGTGCGTGGAAGTGAAGCCGAGTTGGCACTGTGTTGCCAATGCAACAGGCACACTACTGGCGCTGTGTATGGAAATGTTTTCCTTCCTTTTTTTGTGGAGAGTTGGGGTGGTGCGTTCCAGGGAGGCACTGTTTGTTATTAGAGAGAGTCACGTTGCATGGTTCTTTGTGTTCCAAACGATTCCGCTCGCCAGTTCATTTGGAGAGGCATGGACATGAACTCGTGGGAAGCATGTTAACGCATTGGTCAGAGTCAAGTTACCACGGTTGTATGCTTTTGGTATTTCCAAATGATTCCGCTCGCTCGTTCTCTTGGAGAGGAATGGATGTGAAAACGGTGGGGGCAAGTATTGTTATTAGCCAGAGTCATGTTTGTCCACGCGTGTGTTACATGCATTTTCTTTGGCGGGTCACTATGAGGTGCGTGGAAGTGAAGCCGAGTTGGCACTGTGTTGCCAACGCAACAGGCAGACTACTGACGCTTTGTATGGAAATGTTTTCCTTCTTTTTTTGTGGAGAGTTGAGGTGTTGTGTTCCAGGGAGGCACTATTTGTTATTAGAGAGAGTCACGTTGCATGGTTATTTGTGTTCCAAACGACTCCGCTCGCCAGTTCATTTGGAGAGGCATGGACATGAACTCATGCGAAGCATGTTAACACATTGGTCAGAGTCAAGTTACCACAGTTGTATGCTTTTGGTATTTCCAAATGATTCCGCTCGCTCGTTCTCTTGGAGAAGAATGGATGTGAAAACAGCGGGGGCAAGTATTGTTATTAGCCAGAGTCACGTTTGTCCACGCGTGTGTTACATGCATTTTCTTTGGCGGGTCACTATGAGGTGCGTGGAAGTGAAGCCGAGTTGGCACTGTGTTGCCAACGCAACAGGCAGACTACTGACGCTTTGTATGGAAATGTTTTCCTTCTTTTTTTGTGGAGAGTTGAGGTGTTGTGTTCCAGGGAGGCACTATTTGTTATTAGAGAGAGTCACGTTGCATGGTTATTTGTGTTCCAAACGACTCCGCTCGCCAGTTCATTTGGAGAGGCATGGACATGAACTCATGCGAAGCATGTTAACACATTGGTCAGAGTCAAGTTACCACAGTTGTATGCTTTTGGTATTTCCAAATGATTCCGCTCGCTCGTTCTCTTGGAGAAGAATGGATGTGAAAACAGCGGGGGCAAGTATTGTTATTAGCCAGAGTCACGTTTGTCCACGCGTGTGTTACATGCATTTTCTTTGGCGAGTCACTATGAGGTGCGTGGAAGTGAAGCCGAGTTGGCACTGTGTTGCCAACGCAACAGGCAGACTACTGACGCTTTGTATGGAAATGTTTTCCTTCTTTTTTTGTGGAGAGTTGCGGTGGTGCGTTCCAGGGAGGCACTGTTTGTTATTAGAGAGAGTCACGTTGCATGGTTATTTGTGTTCCAAACGATTCCGCTCTCCAGTTCATTTGGAGAGGCATGGACATGAACTCATGCGAAGCATGTTAACGTATTGGTCAGAGTAAAGTTACCACGGTTGTATGCTTTTGGTATTTCCAAATGATTCTGCTCGCTCATTCTCTTAGAGAGGAATGGATGTGAAAATGGTGGGGGCAAGTATTGTTATTAGCCAGAGTCACGTTTGTCCACGTGTGTGTTACATGCATTTTCTCTGGTGAGTCACTGTGAGGTGCGTGGAAGTGAAGCCGAGTTGGCACTGTGTTGCCAACGCAACAGGCAGACTACTGATGCTTTGTATGGAAATGTTTTCCTTCTTTTTTTGTGGAGAGTTGCGGTGGTGCGTTCCAGGGAGGCGATGTTTGTTATTAGAGAGAGTCATGTTGCATGGTTATTTGTGTTCCAAATGATTCCGCTCGCCAGTTCATTTGGAGAGGCATGGACATGAACTCATGCGAAGCATGTTAACGCATTGGTCAGAGTAAAGTTACCACGGTTGTAAGCTTTTGGTATTTCCAAATGATTCCGCTTGCTCGTTCTCTTGGAGAGGAATGGATGTGAAAACGGCGGGGGCAAGTATTGTTATTAGCTAGAGTCACATTTGTCCACGCGTGTGTTACATGCATTTTCTTTGGCGAGTCACTGTGAGGTGCATGGAAGTGAAGCCGAGTTGGCACTGTGTTGCCAACGCAATAGGCAGACTACTGACGCTTTGTATGGAAATGTTTTCCTTCTTTTTTTTGTGGAGAGTTGCAGTGGTGCGTTCCAGGGAGGCACTGTTTGTTATTAGAGAGAGTCACGTTGCATGGTTATTTGTGTTCCAAACGATTCCGCTCGCCGGTTCATTTGGAGAGGCATGGACATGAACTCATGCGAAGCATGTTAACGCATTGGTCAGAGTCAAGTTACCACGGTTGTATGCTTTTGGTATTTCCAAATGATTCCGCTCGCTCATTCTCATGGAGAGGAATGGATGTGAAAATGGTGGGGGAAAGTATTGTTATTAGCCAGAGTCACGTTTGTCCACGCGTGTGTTACATGCATTTTCTCTGGCGAGTCACTGTGAGGTGCGTGGAAGTGAAGCCGAGTTGGCACTGTGTTGCCAATGCAACAGGCACACTACTGGCGCTGTGTATGGAAATGTTTTCCTTCCTTTTTTGTGGAGAGTTGCGGTGTTGCTTTCCAGGGAGGCACTGTTTATAATTAGAGAGAGTCACGTTGCATTGCTCTTTGTGTTCCAAACGATTCTGCTCACCAGTTCATTTGGAGAGGCATGGACATGAATTCATGCGAAGCATGTTAACACATTGGTCAGAGTCAAGTTACCACGGTTGTATGCTTTTGGTATTTCCAAATGATTCCGCTCGCTCATTCTCTTGGAGAGGAATGGACGTCAAAACGGCAGGGGCAAGTATTGTTATTAGCCAGAGTCACGTTTGTCCACGCGTGTGTTACATGCATTTTCTTTGGCGAGTCACTGTGAGGTGCGTGGAAGTGAAGCCGAGTTGGCACTGTGTTGCTAATGCAACAGGCAGACTACTGACACTTTGTATGGAAATATTTTCCTTGTCGACTCGTTCCTTTTTTGTGGAGAGTCGCGATTGTGCGTTGCAGGGAGGCATTATTTGTTATTAAAGAGCGTCATGTTCGTGCCTGCGTGTGTTACAGACATTTTCACTAAGGTGTCACCTTGAGAAGCATGCAAGTTAATTCGCGGATATAGTAAGATTTTGATATAAATATCATTTAAAAAAATTGCAATGGATAATAGTATGAATTCGACAGTAATTTCTCTGGAATACAGACAGACATATACAGTAAGTTAACTGTGTTTGAGATGTTTTTTATTGAATATATACGGACCATTTGAAAGAAGTTGAGTGGTTGTAGTGTGGACGAACGCACGGCAAGACGAAATGATAGTACTTGTGTTTCCCAGGTGTCCAGAGTTCGAGGTATTTAAGAGAGATTGTGAGAATTCGAGGCGTCGATTACTCTGTTTGACCGTTTGACCGGTGTGCATGTGTTATAAAAAGGTACCTACTCATGGAACACTCCACGTCCACAATTCTCCAGAGACAGGCACCTCTTTCTAGCTTGTTGCTCCTTGCTTGCGCCATGGCTGGTAAGAGGGGTTCTGGGTGTTCAAGCAACCACACAGCGAGGACCAAAGCCGCGGAAAGAAGGGAGAGGTGCCGCCGCTACGCTGTAGCGGTGGCAGGGATATCCTGCCCCGTTGCCCAGGTGTCCAACGATCTCTCGTGTGGAGGCGAATCCTCCCACAAGCGCATTCGCCATGGAGATGATCTCGGCAAGATGGCAGTACTGAATTCCTTAGCCAGCGACGACATGCTTGATGAGATAATTAAGCAGCAACAGTTCATCGCTCGCCTGGAGAAGTTGGTGCAGCAGAGCAATGCCTCTATGGATAAGTCCACTGGTCTCATATTTTGATCTCTGTATGAGAATGAGAAGCTTCTCAAAGAGCTCCACCAGAAGGATCAGGAGGCCGCATGCTGGAAGAATCTGTATGAGCAGAGCCATGCGTTGGTGCAGAAGCTGTCGGGCGAAGTGGAGCAGCTTATGGATGAGAATGCTGAGGTTCTCGTCAAGTACAAGAGCCTGGTTGAGGATTCGTATGCTGCTGTGAAGGAAGGTCATGGGGCGACGAAGAAGCAGATTGAGGATGCGCTCGCCCACCAGCCGATCAAGAACGTTGCTAGAGTGTAGGCAGAGAGCTTGAAGCGTGTGTTTTTTCGTTGCGTTGGGGCATGTGGCCTTTTGTACTTACATGAACCTGTAAAGCATTTATGCGTTGCATTGTCGTCGTGTTGTTTCGTTCGTTGGTACATGTAGATGAGTAGGCTCTGGGCATGGATGTCGCTTGTTAGCGTCGGTCGTGAAGTGAATACAGTGTCGGTTCTGTACCAGGCAGTGACATGATTTGTGTACTGACAATGGCGTGGGTGTTCGTGGTACTGTTAAGGGTCACAGGCACGAGCATGCAGCGCTAAGAGGCATGTTGCCATATAATATGGAGTCACGCTCCCCTGTGTTTTTGTTCCGATTGCTTCCGTCAGACTCTATCAGAAGGAGAGGCACGACCGGTGAGGCATATCTTTTCATTACGCACAGTCACGTTCGTTTCTTTAACCCAGCGAAATTGGTTGAGACGCCAACACTTACTATTGTCTCTGTTGTTAAAAGCTTGTTTCCTTACTAACAGTCGCGCTTCTTTCTTGATGTTTCATATATTACTCGATAAAGGCGTGGACTTGATTAGACTGAGAGGCACGGGCATGGTGTGGTGTTATAGAGAGTCACGCTCGTCTATGTTTGTGTTCTGAATAATTCCGTTGACTTGATCAGATGGAAACCAAGCAGAAAGGCATCGTTTGGTCTTACTCACAGTCACGTTCCTTTCTTTAATTGTGGAAACCCAGCGGAAAAGGGTAAGAGTTCCTTGTTTTTAAAAGCCACGGCTCTGTGCTGAGTTGCGTGGCGCTTCTTTTATTAGAAGCACATGCGTGAAGTGACTACATCCACGGTTCTGTTCCAGGTAGCGACATGACCTGTGCACTGACGATGGCGTGGATGTTCGTGGCAGTGTTAAGGGTCACAGGCACGGGCGTGAAGCGCTAAAAGGCATGCTGCCCTACAATATAGAGTCACGCTCCCATGTGTTTGTGTTCCGAATTGTTCCGTCGACTCGATCAGACGGAGATGCACGGGCGTTCAGCCCACAAAGGTTCTTTAATTGGGGAGACCTAGCGGAATTGGTTCAGATGTGAATACCCACTGTTTACTCTGTGAAGCATGGAATGGCCTATTCGAATAGGCACGTACGCAGGTGAATCCCATGGGGGCATGGTTTCGTCTTTCACATAGTCACATTCATACGTTTATCATGGAGAGAAAGCAGAATGGGTTTAGATGTTAACGCTAGCTGTTTACTTTGTGAGTGGCCGATTCGAGAGTCGAGTTGTTTAAAAGCGTAAGTTCCTTGTTTTTAAAAGCCACGGTTTTGTACTAAGTTGCGTCACGCTTCTTTTATTAGAAGCACGGGCGTGAAGTGACTACAGCCACAGTTCTGTTCCAGGTAGTGACATGACCTGTGCACTGACAATGGCGTGGACGTTCGTGGCAGTGTTAAGGGTCACAGGCATGGGCGTGAAGCTCTAAGAGGCATGGTGCCATATGATATAGAGTCACCTTCCCCCGTGTTTCTGTTCCGAGTGCTTCCGTCGACTCGATCAAAAGGAGATGCACGGCCGGTGAGCCCACAGAGGCATAGCTTTGCATTATGCACAGTCACGTTCATTTCTTTAACCCAGCGGAATGGGTTGAGACGCCAACACTTACTATTGACTCTATTGTTAAAACCATCATGTTTTAGCGATGGAAAAACATACACCGACTGATTTGAAGCGACATGACCTGTGCACTGACGATGGCGTGGATGTTCGTGGTAGTGTTAAGGGTCACAGGCATGGGCGTGAAGCTCTAAGAGGCATGGTGCCGTGTGATATAGAGTCACGTTCCCCTGTGTTTCTGTTCCGAGTGCTTCCGTCGACTCGATCAGAAGGAGATGCACGGCCGGTGAGCCCATAGAGGCATAGCTTTGCATTACACACAGTCACATTCGTTTCTTTAACCCAGCGGAATGGGTTGAGACACCAACACTTACTATTGACTCTGTTGTTAAAAGCTTGTTTCCTTGTTTTCAAAAGCACAGTCACGCTTCTTTCTTGATGTTTCATATATTACTCGATAAAGGCGTGGACTCGATTAGATGGAGAGGCACGGGCATGGTGTGGTGTTATATAGAGTCACGCTCGTCTGTGTTTGTGTTCCAAATAATTCCGTTGACTTGATCAGATGGAAACCAAGAGGAAAGGCATCATTTGGTCTTACTCACAGTCACGTTCGTTTCTTTAATTGCGGAAACCCAGCGGAAAAGGGTAAGAGTTCCTTGTTTTTAAAAGCCACGGCTCTGTGCTGAGTTGCGTGATGCTTCTTTTATTAGAAGCACGGGCGTGAACTGACTACAACCACGGTTCTGTCCCAGGTAGCGACATGACCTGTGCACTGACGATGGCGTGGATGTCCGTGGCAGTGTTAAGGGTCACAAGCACGGGCGTGAAGCGCTAAAAGGCATGCTGCCCTACAATATAGAGTCACGCTCCCGTGTGTTTGTGTTCTGAATTGTTCCGTCGACTCGATCAGACGGAGATGCACGGGCGTTCAGCCCACAAAGGTTCTTTAATTGGGTAGACCCAGCGGAATTGGTTCAGATGTGAATACCCACTGTTTACTCTATGAAGCACGGAATGGCCTATTCGAATAGGCACGTACGTAGGTGAATCCTATGGGGGCATGGTTTCGTCTTTCGCATAGTCACGTTCGTACATTTATCATGGAAAGAAAGCAAAATGGGTTTAGATGTCAACGCTAGCTGTTTACTTTGTGAGTGGCTGATTCGAGAGTCGAGTTGTTTAAAAGCGTAAGTTCCTTGTTTTTAAAAGCCATGGTTCTGTACTGAGTTACGTCGCGCTTCTTTTATTAGAAGCATGGGCGTGAAGTGAATACATCCACAGTTCTGTTCTAGGTAGCGACATGACCTGTGCACTGACGATGGCGTGGACGTTCGTGGCAATGTTAAGGGTCACAGGCACGAGCATGAAGCTCTAAGAGGCATGGTGCCGTATGATATAGAGTCACGTTCCCCTGTGTTTCTGTTCCGAGTGCTTCCGTCGACTCGATCAGAAGGAGATGCACGGCCGGTGAGCCCATAGAGGCATAGCTTTGCATTACGCACGGTCACGTTCGTTTCTTTAACCCAGCAGAATGGGTTGAGACGCCAACACTTACTATTGACTCTGTTGTTAAAAGCTTGTTTCCTTGTTTTCAAAAGCACAATCATGCTTCTTGATGTTTCGTATATTACTCGATAAAGGCATGGACTCGATTAGATGGAGAGGCACGGGCATGGTGTGGTGTTATATAGAGTCACGCTCGTCTGTGATTGCATTCCGAATAATTCCGTTGACTCGATCAGATGGAAACCTAGCGGAAAGGGTTCAGGTGTGAACACTCAATGTTTACTCAGTGAGGCATGAAATGGCTTGTTCGAGAGAAGCTGCTGTGGTGTATTCTTTGCACGGTGGTGGGTCCCAGGAAGTGACGGCGTGGTATTGTGAAGAGTTATGTTATGTTGTTTTCGTGTTCCAAATGATTCCTTTGAACCGTTCGCAACGGCAGGCACATCCGTGCAGCGTGAAGAGTCATGGTTATGATTTACCAAGAGTCACATTCGTGCGTTTATCACGAAAACCCAACGGTTCGACGGCCATCTCTTCGTACCTCGGGAGTGAACGCCACGTGGCGCCGCTCCAGAAACCTAACGGTGCGACGGGCATCTCCTCCGGTGACGCCGTTCTGGCTCGTCGCCCGAGGCTAGGCTCCCGCTATTTAAGGAGGACGGACGGAGTCGCGAAACCCTAGCCACATTCTACTCCTCGCTTCGTTCGCCACCAGGCCTTCCATTCCTCTTGCTCATCACTATTCACTGACCATCTCCGCCATGGCTGGGCAGAAGGAGACTACTCCGAACGGTCGTACCCTGTCGCGTGAGGAGATCCCGGCTCGTGAGGGTTCCTCGTCTGTAAGTTCACCCTGTTTCTGCTTCTCCTTCATTCGTTTTTTGTTTCTTTCGGCTGCTTTGATTTAGTTTGTGAAACATGAATTATTGTGGTCAGCTGACTCCTAATTTGATGTGTATGTGTCTTGCTGATACTGATTTACAATCAGTTGGAGGTAGGGTTAGTCTGTGTCATGGTCCTGAATAGAAGTCCCTTGCTGTAGAATTGGGGAGAAGCTGTGGCTCGAAAGAGATGGGAATGTTGAGCGGGGCGGCGACGGGAATGGTGCACGTTGTTTCAGTTGCAGAGGCTAACAAAACGTGTGACAAGCTGGTGGAGATCATCCACGGGTGGCAGGAGCTCTTCCAGGAAGCAAGGGAAGATTTGAAGAAGGCGAATGCCAGGATCGTAGAAATTACGGTTGAGAAGAACAATCTCCTTGAAAAGAACATGGGGTCGTTGCAGGAATCGGTTGCAGCTGTGAAGCGACATGACGAGGATGTGAAGGCACTGAAGAAGGATATTGATGAACTGCGCGTGGCACAAACCAGCAAGAATTGGTTGTTGCAGGAATCGGCCGCAGGTTTGAAGCGACATGACGAGAATATGAAGGTGCTGAAGAAGGAGATTGATGAACTGCGCAGGGAGCAAACCAACAACAAGGTCGTTGGGGACTAGGTATACAGCAGCGTCCCTGGCTGTTGTGTGCGTCTGGTGTTCTTAAGCAGTGGAGTGGAATTTCTTATCTTTACTTGTGAAATTTTGCTGTCAGCTACCTTGCAAACAAAATGTATTTTGGTTTCGAGTATCGTTGTAATTAGACGCCATTACTTATGATGCACGGGACGTGAAGTCTCTGCATCCATGGTTGTTAACCTAGTATTGTAATGACTTGTGTACTGATGAAGGTGTGTACGTTCGTGGCTTTTCTGTGTTGCAGTGTTTCGGGTCACAGACACGGGCTTGCATCCCACAGATTCATGGTGTGGTTTTATATAGATTCATGTTCGCCTGTATTTGTGTTCGAAATGTTTCCGTCGACTCGTTGAGAAAAATAGGCACGTACGCAGGTGAATCCCATGGGGAAATGGTTTCGTATTTTGCATAGTCACGTTCGTACGTTTATCATGGAAAGAAAGCAGAATGGGTTTAGATGTTAACGCTAGTTGTTTGCTTTGTGATATTCGAGAGTCGAGTTGTTTAAAAGCGTAAGTTCCTTGTTTTTAAAAGCCATGGTTCTGTACTGAGTTACGTCGCGCTTCTTTTATTAGCAGCACGGACGTGAAGTGAATATAGCGGCGGACGATGACTTGTGCACTGACGATGGTGTGGACATTCATGTCAGTGTTAAGGGTCACAGGCACGGGCGTGAAGCGCTAAAAGGCATACTGCCCTATAATATAGAGTCACGGTCTCGTGCGTTTGTGTTCCGAATTGTTCCGTCGACTCGATCAGACGGTGACGCACAGGCGTTCAGCCCACAAAGGATCTTTAATTCGAGAGACCCACCGGAATTGGTTCAGATGTGAACACCCACTGTTTACTCTGTGAGGCACGGAATGGCCTATTTGAGAGACGCTGGTGTGGTATATTCTTCGCATGGTCATGGGTCCCAGGAAGGCACGGCGTTTTATTGTGTAGAGTGACGTTAGATTGTCTTGGTGTTCCAGATGGCATGGTTTTATGTAGAGTCACGTTCGCCTGTATTTGTGTTCGAAATGATTTCATTGACTAGTTCAGTAGAACATGCACGGACATGAATGCTATCAGGGCATGGTTGGGTCCGTCGGAGAGTCACGTTTCGTAAGTTTATTGTTGAAACAAAGCGGAATGGGTTTAGGTGTTAACACTAAATGTTTACTTTGCGAGTGGCCGGTTTGAGAGTCGAGGTGTTTAAAAGCATAATTTCCTTGTTTTTAAAAGCCACGGCTCTGTGCTGAGTTGCGTGGCGCTTCTTTTATTAGAAGCACGTCGTGAGGTGTTTAAAGGCACGGCGTGGTATTGTGTAGAGTGACGTTAGTTTGTCTTGGTGTTCCAGATGGCGTGGTTTTATGTAGAGTCACGTTCGCCTGTATTTGTGTTCGAAATGATTCCGTTGACTCGCTCAGAAGAAGATGCACCGACATGAATGCCATCAGGGCATGGTTGGGTGTGTCGGAGAGTCACGTTTTGTCAGTTTATTGTTGAAACAAAGCGGAATGGGTTTAGGTGTTAACGCTAAATGTTTACTTTGCGAGTGGCCGGTTCCAGAGTCGAGGTGTTTAAAAGTGTAATGTTTTTAAAAGCCACGGCTCTGTGTGGTGCTTCTTTTATTAGAAGCACGGGCGTTAAGTGACTACAGCTACGGTTCTGTACCAGGTATCGACATGACTTGTGCACTGATGATGGTGTGGACGTTCGTGGCAGTGTTAAGGGTCACAGGCACGGGCGTGAAGCTCTAAAATGCATGCTGCCCTATAACGTAGAGTCACGCTCCCGTGTGTTTGTGTTCCGAATGATTCCGTCGACTCGATCAGACGGAGAGGCACCGCCGTTCAACGCACAAAGGTTCTTTAATTGGGGAGACCCAGCGGAATTGGTTCAGATGTGAATACCCACTGTTTACTCTGTGAAGCATGCAATGGCATATTCAAGAGACACTGGTGTGGTATATTCTTCGCACGGCTATGGGTCCCAGGAAGGCACGGCGTCGCATTATGTAGAGTGACGTTAGTTTGTCTTGGTGTTCCAAATGATTCTGTTGAATCATTCGCACTGAAAGGCACAACTATATGTGTTACACGGAGTCACATTCGCGTGTTGATTGCAGAAACCCCACCGTTCGACGGGCGTCCCCTCGTATTCGGTGTGAACGCCGCTCCGGAAACCCAAGGGTCCGACGTGCGTTTCCTCCGGTGATGCCGTTCTGGAGGAGGTGGAGGTATTTAATAGAGTGAACGCCACGTGTCGGCGCTGCGGAATCCAAAAGGACCGACGGCTGTCTCATCCATCGGTGAAGTGAACACCGTGTGTCACCGTTCCGTCGCCCAAGGTCAAGAAGAAGTTATTTAAGCCAAGCGGCGTCCACCACCACTAGACATCATCCTGCTTCTCCCTCTTTCGCCGGCAATCTTAGGAAATCACCCATCTTCCTCTTTTCGTTTGTGACGTTCCCCGCCATGGTTCGACACAAGATAACTACTTATGCGATGCTTACTCCCGAGCGTCGCTTTCAGGTGCAGGAGGACATCCGTTCGAGGCGCGCCGCTCGGGTCACAGCGGGCATGTCTCCGGACTCGCCGGGGCCGGAGGAGATTGGGGAGGTGGAGGAAGTGGAGGGGGATCTGTCGGAGGTCATGCAGGGAGTTGATCCAGTTGGGGGAGATCTGATGGAGGAAGAGGGGGGGTGACAAGGATGAGGAAGACGACGTGGAAGGCGTGGACGAGGATGACGAGGACGACGAGGAAGGCATGGACGAGGATGAGGAGGAGGACGAGGAAGGTGTGGACGAGGACGACGAGGAAGGCGTGGACAAGGATAACGAGGACGACGAGGAAGGCATGGACGAAGATGAGGAGGACGACGAGGAAGGTGTGGACGAGGACGACGAGGAAGGCATGGACGAGGATGACGAGGACGTTGAGGAAGGCGTGGACGAGGATGATGAGGACGACGAGGAAGGCGTGGACGAGGACGACGAGGAGGGAGATGACGAGGACGACGAGGAGGCTGGTGACGAGGAAGACGAGGACAACGAGGAGTGGGGTGACGAGGAAGACGAGGCGGAGTTCTATCTCGGTGAGTCGGCCTTGATGGCGAAGCAGACCGCTATCCTGGAGTCCATCCAAGATGAGGCGTATGTGGAGTCCAACCGGCGCTTCCTCCGGGAAGAGCAGGCGAAGACCGATGTGCTCTTCCACGAGCTGGATGTGGAGCAGGAGGCGGAGGCCAACGACGTCGATGTCAGAATGGAGATAGTGGACATCTCCGACGACGGGGAGCAGTGTAGTTTTGTTGGTAGATGTTTGCTTTTTATGCTTTTCATGTTTTGTGTGTCTATAAAGGTTGAACAATGTCAAGCAATCGTCGTTGTCAGAACGGAGACAGTTTCGTTTCCATGTCAAACACCATGTCAAACGCTGTACTAACCAGTACAATGTGAATTGTACTGCAAAGTTGACACATTTATTTTGGACGGTGTATGTTTTATTACAAATTGCAGTTTTAAGTACCATATTTGGGTCGGAAGGCATATGTTTTATTACAATGTATTGTTTTATTATAGATTACAGGTTCAAGTGCAAAATAAACATCTCAACTAGGGCACATATTTGACTCTAGAAATTTCAGTGTGGTTAGATTTGAATATGGTTTCAACATGGTTAGATTCTAGAGAGGCACTCAACAACATGCACAAAAAAGCCACAGGTGTGCTTCTGAGAAGCACCGTCTTGCATGGTTTTACCGCAAGATGGGATTCGACATTTATCCAGGACATTCCGGGTTTTATAAGTGTAGAAAGAATTGTTTTTCACATATATGTTGTGTGGCAGAGGCACGACAATTACTTTTGTGAGAGGCATGAATGTGCCGATGGAACGGGCACGGTCACGTATGAAATAGGTGCAAGGTGGTCCCTAATGTCTCCTTAATGTACCATCTATACACTTTACTGTTACAAGCACGATCGTCGTTCTTGTTGAGGCACGGAGGTGAAGGATGGAGCCTTTGCGTCTGCGATAGTCACGTCCTATATTAAGAAGGAAGCAAATCTTCACAGACCCGATACGTCGGAAGCTGGCTGTAAGGCATGCTCCTGCCTCTGCGTTTTCGATGACGTCACGTTTAGTGCTAGTGGGGTGGACGTAATGCTCGGTTTGCTTATGTTTTTGTTGTCAGCAACTTTCTTAACATGTTACGCCCGAGAGAGGCACGGTGTTACCCGACGTAGAGGCATGCATGTAACTAATTGAAGGCACGGAGACATGATTTCAAGGGAGGTACAGACGTGAAAATGATCGTTATGCAAGGACGTGAAGGTGTGCCTCTGCTTTAAAGAAGCTTTCACTAACACATTTTCATTGTGGGGGGCATGGACTATGAGCTCCATGTGTTTTCGAAGGCATTAGGCCTCATTAATGAACATATCAGAGAGAAGGTGAATCTTTTGGTTGACATCTAGAATGTTGCGTAAAATGACGTGAAGCCAAGTTATGCATGGTCCCCTTGGTATCAGAGGCACATAGGCACATAAGTGCCTATTGTGGTGCACTGGAAATAAACTTGTGCAAAAGACATGTAAATTGCAAGAAAACTACAAGGTTGACTACGACACAAGCAAACCTAAATTTATAACAAGCAAAAGGCAGTCTTGAGGGAAATCAAATCCAATGAGAAATCTAGAATGTTCTAGATAATTTTGTTTGCCGGGACCATCTACTTCAATAGTAGTAGTCGCCACAAGACCTAGCGTGCTTCCTGATCTGCTCCTTGTCGGGTTTTACCCGGCGAAGCCCTTCCTGGATGATGCTGAGGCGGCTCCATATCTCGTACGCAGCGTAAGCGTCCTTTGCCGCGTACTCGATGTGCCTCATGGACAGGGGCATGCACACCCAGCGGCTGTGTTATGCGTTGGTGAGCTCTACGTCATGCACAAGGATGCCTGAGACGTCCCCAAGGGAGTCCAGAGGCTTGGTAGCTGTAGGCACCCTCCATTCCTTCTGGATGTCGATGAAGTGGGCGATCTCCAGTCCGACGCGGCCGAGCATCTCTATGTCGCCGTCGATGGAGAAGCCAACAAACGTGTACCTGGGGTCCGCGAGGAAGTTGTCAAACTTGGTGTAGTTCTTGTCGGCCGCGCTCAGTTGGAAGAGCAGCACCGGATGATCCTTGCCGATGGAGAGCTGGACGAGGGCGGGTTTCTGATCTTCGCCATGGTCGTTGGTGTACTTCACATCAACTCCGACGATCTTGTGGCGCTCGAACTGGAGGTGTCGCTCGAACTGCTCAATGGTGGTCGCCGCCTTGTACAAGTCGTTGGTGTGGATCACGTGCAACTTTGTGTTGCGGTGCGCCTACACCTCCATGAATTCCCTGGTGAATCCCATCGCCTGGAGCAGTTGGTCCTCCTGTAATCTGATTTTTCGTGGGGAACAATGAGTGGGAGCTCAATGGCGATTTCTGTTCTTTGTGTGTGAGAAGGCCGCGGCGGGAGTCTAAATTTAAGGGCGGGTGAGGGAGTCCTGGATTAGGGGGTGTCCGGATAGCCGGACTATACCTTCGGCTGGACTCCTGGACTATGAAGATACAAGATTGAAGACTTCGTCCCGTGTCCGGAAGGGACTTTCCTTGGCGTGGAAGGCAAGCTTCGTGATACGGATATGTAGATCTCCTACCATTGTAACCGACTTTGTGTAACCCTAGCCCTCTCCGGTGTCTATATAAACCGGAGGGTTTTAGTCCATAGGACGAACAACAATCATACCATAGGCTAGCTTCTAGGGTTTAGCCTCTCTGATCTCGTGGTAGATCTACTCTTGTACTACCCATATCATCAATATTAATCAAGCAGGATGTAGGGTTTTACCTCCATCAAGAGGGCCCGAACCTGGGCAAAACATCGTGTCCCCTGCCTCCTATTACCATCCGCCTAGACGCACAGTTCGGGACCCCCTACCCGAGATCCGCCGGTTTAGACACCGACATTGGTGCTTTCATTGAGAGTTCCTCTGTGTCGTCACTTTTAGGCCCGATGGCCCCTCCGATCATCAACGACGATGCGATCCAGGATGAGACTTTTCTCCCCGGACAGATCTTCGTATTTGGCAGCTTTGCACTGCGGGCCAATTCACTTGGCCATCTGGAGCAGATCAAAAGCTACGCCCCTGGCCGTCAGGTCAGATTTGGAAGTTTGAACTACACAGCGGACCTCCGCGGAGACTTGATCTTCGACGGATTCGAGCCGCAGCCGAGCGCGCCGCACTGTCACGATGGGCATGATCTAGCTCTGCCGCCGAATAGTGCCCTGGAGGCCGCACCCGCATCAGCTCTGACTCTTAATTCGGAGCCAACTGCGCCAATCGAGGATGGGCGGTTGGACACCGCCTCGGGGGCTGCAATCTCTACGGTGATCGAGCCGAACACCAGCCCTATTCTCTGCGAAGCCCGTGACTCCAAGGAGCCGGACTCCTCTCCAGACTCCGAGCCCTCCGCGCCCCCTACCGATCGAACCCGATTGGGCGCCGATCATGGAGTTCACCGCTGCGGACATCTTTCAGCACTCGCCCTTCGGCGATATTCTGAATTCACTAAAGTCTCTCTCTTTATCAGGAGAGCCCTGGCCGGACTATGGTTAACAAGGTTGGGATGCGGATGATGAAGAAATTCAAAGCCCACCCACCACCCACTTCGTAGCCACTATCGATAATTTAAACGACGTGCTCGACTTCGACTCCGAAGACATCAACGGTATGGACGACGATGTAGGAGATGAACATGAACCAACGCCTATAAGGCATTGGACATCCACCTCATCTCATGATGTATACATGGTGGACACACCCAAAGGAAGCGACGACAAGGAACACAGGGATGCAATGAGGGATCGTTCACTCGAAAAGCAATCAAAGCGGCGACGTAAGTGCCGCTCCAAGCCCCGCCTCGACAGAGACAGCAGCTATACAAACCCAGCCATAGAGCAGGACGAGCCGGCGGACGACGAACATGCCTTCGAGCAACCGTCCGAACAGGGCAACTTGGATAAACAAACCGAACACCCCGTCCCTGGCGAAAACAACAGTCCGGACGACCTTACGCCGGATAGGCTCATGGAGCAGAAGAACCTCTACGAAGGGCTCGTCGCTACTACGCGTAGCCTGAAAAAGCAGAAGCGGAAGCTCAAAACTGCGGAAGATGCACTCAGAATCAGATGGAGCAAAGTACGCAACACCGTAGACAAATATGGCGGCAGTCGCCGCACAAAAAGCTATCCAAAGCGAAAGCTACTGCCTGAATTTGACGAGGAGGCCTTAGAGCCCCCACAGTAAAAAAATAGGAAAGCCACCCGGTCGTGTAGACGACCGCATGGCCAGCATGGAGCGGCAAGCGGCGACGCACACAAGCTGGCACGCGATCCACCAAAGGATCCGCATCAAAAATATGGCCCAACCAGATCTATCTACGGGCCAAGAAAGCAAGCTCTAGTAAGCAATGCAACACAACAAATATCCGAACATCACGGCACACCAAAATATAGGGGTGCCGCACACCCCCTATGTTTCACCGACGAGGTGCTGGACCATGAATTTCCAGCGGGATTCAAGCCCGTAAACATAGAGGCGTACGATGGAACAACAGACCCTGGGGTCTGGATCGAGGATTATATCCTCCACATACACATGGCCAGAGGAGATGACCTCCACGCCATAAAATACTTACCCCTCAAGCTTAAAGGGCCAGCCCGGCATTGGCTCAAAAGCCTTCCCGAAAACACCATTGGAAGTTGGGAAGAGCTCGAGGATGCTTTCAGGGCAAATTTTCAAGGGACCTATGTCCGCCCTCCGGATGCAGACGATCTCAGTCACATAACTCAACAGCCTGGAGAGTCAACCCGGAAATTCTGGAACAAATTTCTTACTAAAAAGAATTAGATAGTCGACTGTCCGGATGCCGAAGCCCTAGCAGCTTTTAAGCATAACGTTCGAGACGAATGGCTCGCCAGCCACCTCGGCCAAGAAAAGCCAAGAACAATGGCCGCATTAACAAGCCTCATGACCCGCTTTTGCGTAGGAGAGGACAACTGGTTGGCAAGATGTAGCACCAGTGACCCAAGTACATCCGAAGTTAGGGATGGAAACGGAAAACCCCGACGCAACAAGGACCAGCACCGTAATAAGAGAAACATCCCAAAGAGCACGGCGGTCAACGCTGGATTCAAAAGCTCGTGGCAGAATCAGAGAAATTCGCCCCTCAAGGATAACAGGGACGAGCTATCCAACTTAAACAAAATCTTGGACAAGATATGTCAAATACACAGCCTGCGAACCATACCCACAGAGATTGTTGGGTTTTCAAGCAACCCGGCAAACTCAACGCCGAACACAAGGGGCTCGACACACCAAGCGAGGAGGACGACGAACCCCACAAGCAGAGCACCAGGAAACAAAAGGATTTCCCACAAGAAGTCAAAATAGTAACTTACTTCACGTGACGAACAGAATGGCGCCAACAGAGATGCGCGCCATATGACCTATCCCAAAGGAGTCTCTCCCATGGTTGTTAAAACCGATCACCTTCGACCATCAGGATTACTCTAGAAGTATCTGGAACGCAGGCTGGACTACCTTGGTATTAGATCCAATAATCGGCGAACTCCACTTTACAATCCGCAACATGGGGATAGAACCAACAAAAATTCTCCATAGAAAAACCTCCTTTCAAGGGGTAACGCCAGGCCCGGATGCCCGTTGCATGGGTTCCCTCCAGCTAGAAGTTATGTTCGGCTCCCCCGATAACTTCCGTCGTGAACAGCTAACTTTCCACAGCGCCCCATTCTCAAGTAGCTATCAAGCACTGCTGGGACGTGAAGCTTTACCCGCCTTAACGCAATACCGCATTATGCATGTCTCACGCTTAAGATGCCTGGTCCACGAGGCATCATCTCATTAAAGGGAAAACATTGAGTGTTCCCCCCGCGTGGAAGACAGTGCGGCTGCCTTGACAGTCCCACAATAAAGCGGCTTTACCAGCCAAAGAACCTAAACAGGTCGTCAAGACCACAGACACGGCTAGACGAGTCCGGCATAAACATACAATTGATAAAGGCTTAATAGCCGTATACCCCTGTACCAGGGGCTCCGCGCATATAAAACAAGAGACAATAAAGCTCAATTTTACCCATTTCGATTTATACTTCATTTATTTAGTATAACTCATGTTCGACATGATCTTTCCTAAACTAAGTTCCTCTCTTTTACAGATGAACACCATGCTACGCCCGTCCAGGATACGGCACAACGGAGACACAGACGCAGACATGCAGCAGGGACCCGTTCCAAGGATTCTTTTCAGATTAAGACCCTGCATAAACCTTTTTTACTGTCTCTTGTTGATACACATCCCCTGGTTTCTTGGTATAACCAAGGAGGAGGCAGGTGTTTTGGCATGTGGCCACGTCAGATTTTTGCGCATACCTGGACACGATGGGCTTATTACTAAGGGCATTATCCCGCCCGCCCTCATAAAGACCGAATACCTTAGGGAGTGTTCGGCGTTGCGAGATTGTCCTTATATGCATCAGCTCCGAATCATGTCTTTGGTCAAATGTTGGGTTTGCCCGGCTCCTGTGTTTTGCTACCTTACATTCCGCTCTATCGGCTAAGGCGGCACCAGGAGAACTACTGCGATTGTGCCCCGGTTCGGCCAGGCGAGCACCTCAGTAGAGAAAGCCGAAAACTGTCTGTCATGATATAGCATGAGACTGGTCAACCACTCGATGACTTACTGGAATCTTTAGGATTCCTCCGCATTAACGAAGGGCCGCTTCCCGGCCAGGCACATACGCGCCCTGAGTTCGGGCGAGCGCAGGCACCACCAGGGGCTATATAAATAGCCTCATTGTCAAACTCCTATGGCTAAGTGAAAGTGATAAAGCATCATAGTCCGATTGCCTAGTTCGCTGTGCTATCACCTCCTTTGTAGGACCAAGACGTTGGATCAAGTATGAAAATGCGCCTTCTGCGAACACCCCCGCATTATGTGCATGGGGGCTGAAGCCGACGACTGCCATCTTTCAGATTATATATACATATATGTTAAACGGCCGCACAGGAGGTATTATAATACTTGCAGGCACAAGTATAAAAAGCTTCTACAATTTATCAAAATATTGTTTTACAATAATATATGCTATTCGAATATAGTATCCTTCGAGCACTGTGTCTCTATTAAACGAGCGCCTTGCAGAACTTCCTGAAAATAGTGCTCGACAGGTACTCGGCTTCCATCCGAGTCGGGGGATGCAAAAGCGGTGGCCACCATTTCCGCCCAGTATGTCTTCACACGGGCAAGAGCCATCCGCGCACCCTCTATGCACGCTGACCTCTTCATCGCATCGATACACGACGCCGCACCAAGGAACTGCTGCACTAAGTTGAAATAACTTTTTGGCTCTGGCCTCTCTGGCCACAGATGACTCATGACATACTTCATGGCGAGTCCGAACAACCTATTTAGCTCGACCCATTCGGCCAAACGACCGGCTAATGACAGTGGACCCTCCGGATTGTGGAACTGCGACCAAAAGAGCTTTTCCACTTCATGATCTTCTTGATCTTGGAAGTGTTCGGCCGCATCTGCGGAACTCGCTGCCAAATCCAGATAGGGGTCCGCTGTACTCCACATCTAGTCTAACGGAGCATGTTTAGGATCACAGAACTTCCTCCGCAGCATAAAGGGTTTTCCAGCCGCGATCTCTCCGGCCTGACGCAACTCCTCCTTCATAGCTCTCATTGCAGAGCGAGCATCCTTGGCATCGGAAACGGCCTTCTCCAAGTCCGTCTGTTCCGCCCGATCTTCTTTTTCAAGAAGCTTGCAACGGTCAGCAGCGTTCTTCAGCTTCATGGACATCTCGGCCATTTCCTTCTTGCTTTGGCAGTGAGCAGCCTGTTCATCTTTCAGCTCTTCAATTGCCTTTCTGGCAGCCGCATCACTTTTCCTGGCTTGCTCCTTTACTCGGGCAAGTTCCACCCGAAGATTCTCCATGGCAGCAGCACCATCTGCATCAAGCGCACACATTGTAAGATACTGGCATAAAGCTCCTATTACCAGGTGCCGCCGGAGGAATTACATACCTTGGGCCTCGTCAAGCCGCTTGTTGACAAGCGCAATATCGGCACCTGCCACGTTAAGTTGCCGCTTTAGCTCGGCAAATTCATCAGTCCGGCTTGACACCGGACACTTCGCCACCTACGTATGAAGGCGGCATATTAGACCTGAGATTATGATCCTCTACGCGCCGTCAATTTTGACAACGCACAGAGTCTCAGGGGCTACTATCTACACAGGGCGCATCTTATTTATGCGCAACTGTCCAAAAAGGGTACATTATTTTGCATACCTCAAAACCTGTCAGCAAACTCCTGACGGCCTCGTGCAATCCGCTCTCCGCGGATGAAATCCTCTCAATCACCATACCCATCAATACACGGTGCTCCTCTAAGATAGATGCTCGCCCTAGCAGATCCTTCAGCCCCTCCGACCGCGCACCAGACGGCGCCGGACTCGTCCGATGGCCCCTTTCGAAGGCCGGACGTGGAGGGCTTTGGGGGGCCATATGACTACCTTCCAGCCCTGCCGGATTCGGAGAAACCCTCCGCGACGATACCTCAGGGTCGCCTGCCTCGCAAGGCGGTACGGCAGGGGGAGGCGTTCCGCTCTCCATCATCTCCGGAAGAAGATCCCCCGAAGGCTCTGCTGAGAAGGGCTAAGGTCCGAGCTACAAGGTAAATTTTCGATTATTTTTCTCAGATATAAAGCAAGGATTCCTCTCATTTCTTAAAAAGAAAACTCCTCTCTACTTACGGCTCGGTGGAGGGCTGATCCCCTTGAGGGCATAATTCGGCCGAAGTATCCCCCAGCACAGGACCCTCTGGTGAAGATTTCTTCCCCCGCTTTGAGGCCATGGTCTCCGGGTCTTCAGAGGCGGTCCTCTTCTTTCCCTGAGGAGAGGAATTTTCGATTCCCCCCTTCCGGACAACCTCCTTCGAGGAGGCTGTAGCTTCTCCCCTCCCTCTCTTTCCTTTGAAGGCACAACCTCCAACATCCTGACTAGCACGGGACCCGGTGTGGTCTCGGGGAGGGGGGCCGGACACCTGATTAGCTTTGCTTTCGCTACCCACTCCTGTTTAAAGGACAGCTCTTTTAGGGGCAATTTTATGATAAATATACGGATAGCGAGTCCGGGCACAAGGCTACTTACTTGAGTATCCAGACGATTGCAGCTCAGACCTACGTCCTCCGTAGAATCCGGACACACTACTTGTGGTCCGAAGAACAATTTGTACATCTCCACGGGCGTCATGCCAAGAAAATGTTGGAGAACTCATGGTCCCTCCGGGTTGAACTCCCACAGGCGGAGGGGGCGACATTTGCAGGGCAGAACTCGGCGAATTAACATAACCTGCATCACCATGACCAGACTGATGTCTCTTTCTAGGAGATCTCGGGTGCGGCCCTGCAACAGGGGCACGTCCTTTGCCGGCCCCCAGTCTAGCCCCTTATTGACCCATGACGCCAGTCGTGGCGGGGGACCCGAGCGGAAAGCAGGCAGCGCCACCCACTTGGCACTCCTGGGAGCTGTGATATAAAACCACTCTCGTTGCCATAAGCTAGACTCCCCTTGAAAGAGCCCTCGGGCCATGGAGCACCAGTATTCTTGCTTATAAAAGCACCTCCTCACTCCACGTGCCATCCCTCGATCATCTTCGGCTCTACTTTGAAGGTCTTGAGCCATAGTCCGAAGTGAGGAGTAATATGGAGGAAGGCCTCACACACGACGATGAATGAGGAAATATGGAGGATGGACTCCGGAGCTAAGTCATGAAATTCCAGCCCATAATAAAACATGAGCCCCCTCACGAAGGGATTCGTCGGGAAGCCTAGCCCCCGAAGGAAGTGAGACATGAACACCACACTCTCACCAGGCTTGGGAGTGGGAATGACCTGCCCTTGAGCAGGCAGCCTATGCGAGATTTCGCCGATCAAGAACCTGGCCTCTCTCAACTTTAGCACGTCCTCCTCCGTGACGGATGAGGGCATCCATCGGCCTTGAAGGTCGAAACCGGACATTGTCAAAGGTCCAAAGTGCCTGAAATTTGGAGCCTTGGGTGTTGGAACTCGAGGCGAAGGGCGAACTCGTTTGAGATTGAGAGAAAGAAGTAAGGCCTTGGTCTCTTTATAAGAGGTTGAATACCAAGGGCCCTCCTCGTGACCGTTTGGGACTCGCCTTTGATCGAGAAAACATACCAACGGGAACGGTTGGGTTACCCATGCCCATATTGATGAGAATCCCAGAATAAGGGGACACGATCTCTGCTTTGACAAGACGTGCCAAGGAAACCGCCTTGCTAAACGCGCTGAGGTGGGACAGTAAAACGATTCGAATAAAGACTTGGCCGTGGTGTGATGTCGCGCTACGGAATACGTCAGCAGAATAGATTTGTGTAAATATTATTCTCTCTATGGCAATATGTGGAAACTTATTTTGCAGAGACGGATACTACCTTTGTGTTCAAAATCTTCTACGAAGTACTTGGAGGAGGAACCCGCCTTGCAATGCCGTAGAAAATTTGTGCGCCGGACTCGTCATCATTGAAGCCTGGTTCAGGGGATACTGAGGGAGTCCTGGATTAGGGGGTGTCCGGATAGCCGGACTATACCTTTGGCCAGACTCCTGGACTATGATGATACAAGATTGAAGACTTCGTCCCGTGTCCGGAAGGGACTTTCCTTGGCATGGAAGGCAAGCTTGGCGATACGGATATGTAGCTCTCCTACCATTGTAACCGACTCTGTGTCACCCTAGCCCTCTCCGGTGTCTATATAAACCGGAGGGTTTTAGTCCATAGGACGAACAACAATCATACCATAGGCTAGCTTCTAGGGTTTAGCCTCTCTGATCTCGTGGTAGATCTACTCTTGTACTACCCATATCATCAATATTAATCAAGCAGGACGTAGGGTTTTACCTCCATCAAGAGGGCCCAAACCTGGGTAAAACATCGTGTCCCCTGCCTCCTGTTACCATCCGCCTAGACGCACAGTTCGGGACCCCCTACCCGAGATCCGCCGGTTTTGACACCGACAGCGGGGAAGTGGAAAAGGGCTGCACGATCTCACTGTCGACTCGGTTGTGCACATCGTGGGTTCTGGATCATGGTTTTTCTTTATAAGAAATAAAAATAAAATCAGCAGTTGTATTTTTAACAATCGTCGTATCTCCAACAAGTCGTGGAGATGATCGTTGTCTTTCGTAGTTTGCTGTCAAATGTTAACTTTTACAATCTCATGAGGAATGTAGTTATATTTTTAACAACCATCGTATCTCGTGAGGCATGCTAGGGCAGTATGTAGAGGCACAAGTCTCTAACCAAGAGAAGCATGCTTCAAATGGCAGCTTTAACTCTCAGACACACGGGCGTGGTACATTTATTGGGAGTGGCAATTGTTTTCAGTGATACATTCGCTGGTAGGAGCGGTGCTGTGTTTCTTCAAAGGCACTGTTGTGTGTCCGTGTTGCAACTGACTCTACGAGATGGTCAGAAAGAACGAGAAGCAACGAGAGGCGTCGTCATGCAGCTGCAAGAAGCACTCATATAGCTAGAGGCGAAACAAGAGGCACAGATACGATGCTACGTGATGCACGGAGTTTAAGCTACGTGATTGCACGGACGTCTATTTGTGCTATGGTGCTACATGAGGCACGAGCACAAACAAATATCCGTGCACTCAACTACATGCGCAAAAAGCCACAGACGTGTTTCTGAGAAGCAGCGGCCTCCATGGTTTTACCGCAAGGTGGGATTCGACATTTATCTAGGGCATTCCGAGTTTTACAAGTGTAGGAATAATCGTTTTTCACTTATATGTTCTGTGGCAGAGGCACGGCTATTACTTGTGTGACGAAGGAATGTACGTCGAATGTACGTGACGCGGGGATTGACAATAGGCGTCCGTTACTGTTTTCTCGGAAATGTTTTTGAATTAACTGTGAGAGGCATGAATGTGCCGACGGAATAGGCACGGTCATGTCTGAAATAGTTGCAAGGTCGTCCCTAAGGTGTCCTATACGCTTTACAGTTACAAGCACGGTCGTCGTTCTTGCCGAGGCACAGAGGTGAATGATGGAGCCTATGCCTTTGCGATAGTCACCTCCAATATTAAGAAGGAAGTAAATCTTCATAGACCCGATACGCCGGAAGCTGTCCGTAAGGCACGCTCCTACCTCTGCATTTTCGGTGACATCACATTTAGTGCCAGCGGGGTCGACGTAATGCCTGGTTTTCTGATGTTTTTGTTTTCAGCAACTTTCTTAACACGCGGTACGGTTTTACCCGACGAACTGGAGGCACGGACGTTATTCTAAGGGAGGTAGGGACGCGAAGGATCGTGATGGTGAAGGTGTGCCTATGTTTTCAAGAAGCTTTCATTGACACGTTTTCATTGCGGGGCCATGGCCTATGAGTTTCTTGTGTCTTCGAAGGCACTCGGCCTCATTAATGGACGTGAAGTCAATTTACGCACGGTCTCCATAGGAGTGGAGGCACCGAAGTGCCTTCGTGGGTGTTTTAAGTAGCTAGTTGGTGTTATTGACGGACAACCGTGCCTCTGTAGTGTTCTTATCTGAGGGTCACGGGCGTAAGCAATGTTTTCCAAGGAGAATAAACACCTAACTACCTCTGTATTCAAAATGTTTTTCCTAAGTGTTCCATACGAACGATTTTTAATATTTGTGTGTGCACTGGTTTGTTAGAACATTGTGCACTGCTTTTAGGAGCATTCTGTAATTGTTGTCCCTGCATTTCAATGCTGCATCCACAAAGGTACTAGTGCATTGCATGCTCGTCATTTTTGTGGATTGCTATGTGTACCTGCTCTGTGCGTTACGCTCATCGTATAGTATCTGTACTGTGTTTATATTTTTCATTTCACGCCAATATATTCTAATAATAGAAAACTGCAACATTGTACTAGAAATAAACTTGTTCAGAAGATATGTAAACTGGAAGCAAAACTACAAGGTTATCTGTACTGTGTTTATATTTTTCAGTTCACGCCAATATATTCTAATAATAGAAAACTGCAACATTGCACTGGAAATAAACTTGTTCAGAAGATATGTAAACTAGAAGCAAACTACAAGGTTATCTGTACTATGTTTATATTTTTTAGTTCACGCCAATATATTCTAATAATAGAAAACTGCAACATTGCACTGGGAATAAACTTGTTCAGAAGATATGTAAACTGGAGGCAAACTACAAGGTTATTTGTACTATGTTTATATTTTTCAGTTCACGCCAATATATTCTAATAATAGAAAACTGCAACATTGCAGTGGAAATAAATTTGTTCAGAAGATATGTAAACTGTAAGCAAACTACAAGGTTAACTGCGACACAAGCAAATCTAAATTTAGAGCAAGCAAACGACAGTCTTGAGAGAAAGCAAATCTAACGGGAAATCTAGAATGGCATGAGCAATCTTCTAGTTACTTTTCTTGGCCGGGACCACCTGCTTCAGTAGTCGTAGTCGCCCCAGCACCTTGCGCGCTTCCTGGTCTGCTCCTTCTCGAGTTTTGCCCGGCGGAGGCCTTCCTGGATGATGGTGAGACGGCTCCATATCTCGTACGTAGCGTAAGCATCTTTTGCTGCATACTCGATGTGCCTCATGGACAGGGGCATGCGCGCCCAGCGCTGGTGCTCTGCGTTGGTGAGCTTCTTCTTCATGTAGTTGTAGTAGTCGTGGACAATGATGCCTGAGACATCCCCAAGGGAGTCCAGACGCTTGGTAGCTGTAGGCACCCTCCATTCCTTCTGGATGTCGACGAAGTGGGCGATCTCTAGTCGGACACGCCCGAGCATCTCTATGTCGCCATCGATGGAGAAGCCAGCAAACGTGTATCTGGGGTCGGCGAGGAAGTTGTCGAACCTGGTGCAGTTCTTGTCAGCGGCGCTCAGTTGGAAGAGCAACACCGGATGATCCTTGCCGACGGAGAGCTGGACGAGGGCTGGTTTCTGATCTTCGCCAACGTCGTTGGTGTACTCCACATCAACTCTGACGATCTTGTGGCCCTCGAATTCGAGGTGTCGCTCGAACTGCTCGATGGTGGTCGCCGCCTTGTGCAAGTCGTTGGTGTGGATCACGTGCAACTTGGTGTTGCCGTGGGCCTGTACCTCCATGAATTCCTTGATGAATCCCATGGCCTGGAGCAGTTGGTCCTCCTACAACCTGGTTTTTCGTGGGGAACAATGAGTGGGAGCGCAATGGCGATTTTTTTGTTTGTGTGTAAGAAGGCCGCGGCGGAAGTCTAAATTTAAGGGCGGTGAGGGAGTCCTAGATTAGGGGGTGTCCGAATAGCCGGACTATACCTTCGGTCGGACTCCTGGACCATGAAGATACAAGATTGAAGACTTCGTTCCGTGTCCGGAAGGGACTTTCCTTGGCGTGGAAGGCAAGCTTGGCGATATGGATATGTAGATCTCCTACCATTGTAACCGACTCTGTGTAACCCTAGCCCTCTCCGGTGTCTATATAAACCGGAGAGGTTTAGTCCGTAAGACGAACATACAATCATACCATAGGCTAGCTTCTAGGGTTTAGCCTCTCTGATCTCGTGGTAGATCTACTCTTGTACTACCCATATCATGAATATTAATCAAGCAGGACGTAGGGTTTTACCTCCATCAAGAGGGCCCAAACCTGGGTAAAACATCGTGTCCCCTGCCTCCTGTTACCATACGCCTAGACGCACAGTTCGGGACCCCCTACCCGAGATCCGCTGGTTTTGACACCGACATTGGTGCTTTCATTGAGAGTTCCTCTGTGTCGTCACTTTTAGGCCCGATGGCTCCTCTGATCATCAACGATGATGCGATCCAGGGTGAGACTTTTCTCCCCGGACAGATCTTCGTATTTGGTGGCTTTGCACTACGGGCCAATTCGCTTGGCCATCTGGAGCAGATCGAAAGCTACGCCCCTGGCCGTCAGGTCAGATTTGGAAGTTTAAACTACACAGCGGACCTCCGCGGAGACTTGATCTTCGACGGATTCGAGCCGCAGTCGGGTGCGCCGCACTGTCACGATGCACATGATCTAGCTCTGCCACCGAACAGTGCCCTGGAGGCCGCACCCGCATCAGCTCCGACCCTTAATTCGGAGCCAACTTCGCCAATCGAGGATGGGTGGTTGGACACCGCCTCGAGGGCTGCAATCTCTATGGCGATCGAGCCGAACACCAGCCCTATTCTCTGCGAAGCCCGTGACTCCAAGGAGCCGGACTCCTCTCCAGACTCCGAGCCCTTCGCGCCCCTACCGATCGAACCCGATTGGGCGCCGATCATGGAGTTCACCGCCGCGGACATCTTTCAGCACTCGCCCTTCGGTGATATTCTGAATTCACTAAAGTCTCTCTCTTTATCAGGAGAGCCCTGGCCGGACTGTGGTCAGCAAGGTTGGGATGCGGATGATGAAGAAATTCAAAGCCCACCCACCACCCACTTCGTAGCCACTGTCGATGATTTAACCGACGTGCTCGACTTCGACTCCGAAGACATCGACGGTATGGACGCCGATGCAGGAGACGATCAAGAACCAGCGCCTATAGGGCACTGGAAAGCCACCTCGTTGTATGATATATACATGGTGGACACCCCAAAAGAAGGCAATGGCGATGGAACAGCGGAGGATGGCCCCTCCAAGAAGTAGCCTAAGCGCCGGCGTCAGCGGCGCCGTTCTAAATCCCGCCAAAGCAAAAACGGTGATCCCGGCACGGGAGATAATAACACCCCGGACTGTGCCGAAGACAACCACCTCCAGCAAGATTCAGCACAGGAGGATGGAGAAGCCAACCCTGATGAGAGAGCGGCAGACAGGGAGGTCGAGGACGATAACTATATGCCTCCCTCCGAAGACGAGGCAAGCCTCGACGACGATGAATTTGTTGTGCCGGAGGATTCCGTCAAACAAGAGAGTTTTAAACGCAGGCTTATGGCCACGGCGAGCAACCTCAAGAAAAAACAGCAACAGCTTAGAGCTGATCAAGATTTGCTAGCCGACAGATGGACTAAAGTCCTTGCGGACGAAGAGTATGAACTCAAACGCCCCTCCAAGAGCTACCCAAAGCGCAGGTTGCTACCCCGATTAGAGGAGGAAGCACCTAAACCTACATCACCAGCGCATGATGCGGCTGACCGGCCCCCCCGTGGCCGCAACAGAGAGGCCTCTTGGCCCTCCACTCAAGCCGCACCCCGGTGCCGCTCAAAAGATACCAAGGCACGGGAAAATGCGCCAGACCTACGAGATATATTGGAGGACAAGGCAAGGCAAACAAGATCGATCTACGGATCGCGTGGGCGCCCCACGGCACGAGACAGTAATCGTCACTCCGGATACAGTAAATCCGGTCGGGCCGAACACAGTAGACAAAGCTCGTTTGAGCTGCGTCGTGATATAGCCCAATACAGAGGCGCCGCACACCCACTATGCTTCACAGATGAAGTAATGGATCATTAAATCCCCGAGGGTTTCAAACCCGTGAACATCGAATCATACGATGGCACAACAGATCCTGCGGTATGGATCGAGGACTATCTCCATCATATCCACATGGCCCGCGGTGATGACCTACATGCCATCAAATACCTCCCACTCAAGCTTAAAGGACCAGCTCGGCATTGGCTTAACAGCTTGCCAGCAGAATCAATTGGTTGTTGGGAGGACCTGGAAACCGCATTCCTCGACAATTTCCTGGGCACTTATGTGCGACCACCAGACGCCGATGACCTTAGCCACATAATTCAGCAGCTAGAGGAATCGGCCAGACAATTCTGGACACGGTTCCTAACCAAGAAAAATGAAATCGTCGACTGTCCGGACGCAGAGGCCCTAGCAGCCTTCAAGCATAACATCCGCAACGAGTGGCTTGCGCGGCACCTAGGATAGGAAAAGCCGAAATCTATGGCAGCCCTCACGACACTTATGACCCGCTTTTGCGCGGGAGAAGACAGCTGGCTAGCTTGCAGCAATAACATGACCAAGAGCCCTGGTAATTTGGATACCAAGGACAGTAGTGGTAGGTCACGTCGCAACAAGCAAAAGCGCCGCATTAACGGCGACAACCCTGAGGATACGGCAGTTAATGCCGGATTCAGAGGCTCTAAACCCGGTCAGCGGAAAAAGCCATTCAAAAGAAATACCCCGGGCCCGTCCAGTTTGGACCGAATACTCGACCGCTCATGCCAGATACATGGCACCCCCGAAAAACCAGCCAATCACACCAACAGGGATTGTTGGGTGTTCAAGCAGGCAGGCAAGTTAAATGCCGAAAGCGGAGACAAGGGGCTGCATAGCGATGACGAGGAGGAGCCCTGGCCGCCGAACAACCGTGGACAGAAAGGTTTTCCCCCACAAGTGCGGACGGTGAACATGATATACACAACCCACGTCCCTAAGAGGGAGCGGAAGCGTGCGCTAAGGGACGTATACGCGATGGAGCCAGTCGCCCCAAAGTTCAACCCATGGTCTTCCTGCCCGATCACTTTTGATCGAAGGGACCACCCCACTAGCATCCGTCATGGCGAATTCGCCGCATTGGTTCTAGACCCAATTATTGACGGATTTCACCTCACTAGAGTCCTTATGGACAGCGACAGCAGCCTGAACCTGCTTTACCAGGATACAGTGCGGAAAATGGGTATCAATCCCTCGAGGATTAAACCCACTAAAACGACCTTTAAAGGCATCATAGCAGGTGTAGAGGCCAACTGCACAGGCTCAGTTACACTTGAAGTGGTCTTCGGATCTCCGGATAATTTCCGAAGCGAGGAGTTAATCTTCGACATAGTCCCGTTCCGCAGTGGCTATCACGGACTGCTCGGGCGAACCACATTCGCCAAGTTCAATGCAGTGCCGCACTACACATACCTCAAGCTCAAGATGCCAGGCCCTCGAGGCGTCATCACGGTCAATGGAAACACCGAACGCTCTCTCCAAACGGAGGAGCATACGGCGGCTATCACAGCGGAAATACAAAGCAGCTTCTCAAGGCAATTCTCTAGTCCGGCCATTAAACGTCTGGACACCATCAAGCGCGCCCAGAGTAACCTACAACAAGACCACCTGGCACGTTCCGAGCAAGCGTAGCAATGCGGCCCCAACCCCAGCCCACGCGAACTTGCGAAACCAGTGTTGCGCGTACATAACTACACTCTGGAAATTCCACAGGCACAGGGGTAGGGGCACCATCACGGCACGCTCGAAACGCGGCTTAAACCGCACTAGGGGCTGCCGATTTCTTAATTTTCTCTTATTTTTCAGGACTCCATTCTTCGGAAGGCTTGTCTGGCAGTACAATTGCCGCACAAACGATACAACCAGGGAAGCAGAAAGCTACGCCGCACTATGGAACTCTAAGGTGGTCTCTATAACGAGCAGTATACCTGTTTCACATAACATTCCGCAGCTTGCCCCTGGAAAGGACATGTTAAATAGTCCCATCTTTTGCTTATTGCAGTATTTGTATCGTTCTGCTTTCATCGCAGCTTTTTTAAATAAACAATGCATAGCTTCCGTCTATTATTGCATTACTCTTTTTTACGAATATATGTTCATTAATGACATGTTGCACCCGTACACTTTGGTACGGCCAATATGCCAGGGGCTTAAGTACCCCACAATATGGTGTGAGAAGTCCGAACACTTTCACAAGTGCGGCACCCCGAACTTATAACATTATATGCATCGGCTCCGAATCATGTCTTGGGTCAATAGTTGGGTTTGCCCGGCTCCTATGTTTTGGTACCTTACGTTCCGTTATATCGGCTAAGGTAGCACTAGGAGAACTACTGCGATTGTGCCCCAGTTGAGCTGGGCTAAGCACCTCAGTAGAGAAAGCTAAAACTGACTGTCATGATGAGGCGAGAGCTGGTCGCTGTTCGAGAGGTTTTCGAGTCCCTAAAGACTTATGCCGCTTAGAGCGAGGAGTCGACTTTGTCCGGCCTAGGCGTGGATAGCGCCCCAAACTCGGTCTTCCGAACACTAGGGGCTTCGCCGAAATTTAAAACTATAGAATTCTATGGCGAAGTGAGAGTGTTCAAGCATTATAGTCTGATTGCCTTGTTCGTTGTGTTGAGCGCCTCCCTCGAAGGACCTAAGAATGGGAAAAAGAGTGCTCATGTTTATCCCGAACACCCCAGCACTCGTGGCATGGGGGCAGAAGCCGACGACTCGCCATCTCTCAAATTTGATAAACGGCCACACAGAAGGTAATATTTTAAATTCAAAAGCGTTGCTTAGCGCATATGAACAAGTTTTCAGCGTACAGGATCACAAATGCGAGTTTACTCAAATATTACATCTTTGGAGCATTCATCCGCTATAAGGCGGGCACCCTTCAGGACGCCCTCATAATACGCTTCCGGGACGCGATGGTCCTTGCCCGGCGGCGGCCCGTCCTTCACCAGCTTCTCCGCATCCATCTTGCCCCAGTGCACTTTAGCACGGGCAAGCGCCCTACGAGCACCTTCGATGCAGACGGAGCGCTTGATTACTTCAAGCCGTGGACAGGCATCCACCAGCTGCCTCACCAGCCCGAAGTAGCTCCCAGGCAGAGCCTCTCCAGGCCAAAGCCGAACTATGAGGCCCTTTATGGCCTGTTCAGCCACCTTGTGGAGCTCGACCATTTTCTTCAGCTGGTCGCTCAAAGGCACCAGGTGTCCGGCCTCAGCATACTGAGACCAGAACACCCTCTCCATCGAGCTCCCCTCCTTGGCTCGGTAGTAGGCGGTGGCATCAGACGCACTACGGGGCAAATCTGCGAATGCTCCTGGAGAGCTCCGGACTCAGGTAAGTAACAAGTAATTCACTTTCACGTGCTTTCTTTGCATAATGAATGCCTTACCCGCCGCTATCTTCTTCATATCTCCAATTTCTTGGAGGGCTTTCTGGGCTTCGGCCTTGGCAGACTTCGCGCTTTCGAGGGCTGCTGCAAGCTTGGACGCTTGCGTCTTCGAGTCAAGCTCCAAACTCTCTTGTTTTTTCACGAGAGCCTGGAGCTCTTTCTGCACCTCCTCCACCCGTGCCTCCTGCTTCCCTCTCTCTGTGCGCTCCGCGGCCGCTCTATTTTCGGCCTCGGACAGCGCTTTCTTAAGGGTTGCCACCTCGGTCGTGGCCCCTATAATAGCATGTTGATCCTGTCATTTTTTGCAACCACATCTTCTCTATATACATGCGCAAGGTATTACTTACCTTCCTTCTCCTCGAGTTGCCTCTTGGCATGGCCGAGCTCGTTCTCGGATTGCGCGAGGTTTTGCTTCAGCGTATCCACCTCCGCAGTCAGTGCGGCGGAGGCCAGTAGCGAAGCCTGCATACGCATATTGACTTGATTATGTTAGACTCCTGCGAATGTTATTAGATCCTCTATTCGGCTTTTCTTTCCGAACGCCGAATAGAGCATTAGGGGCTACTGTCTATGCGGTAATATTTTTACGTATTCTTTACTTACCTCAAAGCCTATTAGAAGGCTGGCACAGGCTTCAGTCAGTCCGCTCTTAGCGGACTGAACCTTCTGGATCACCGCACTCATAATAGTGCGGTGCTCCTCGTCGATGGAGGCGCCGTTAAGCACCTCCAACAAATTGTCTGGTGCCTCCGGTTGGACGGAGGTCGCCGGCTCGGTAGGCTTGCTCCTCTTGGAAGGAGGCTGCCTACCGGATTCCGGAACCGTTGAAGGTTCCGGCGTGGTGTCCAGCACAAGGACGGACTTGGAGCCCTTGGGGGTTCTATCCCCTTTACGCCTGGAGTCCGGGAGGTCGCCTTGCGGTGCCTCCAGGACCACCTCCTCTTGGCTTGGAACCTGTTGGGACGCCACCGCGGCGTCATCCGTAGGATGGGGGGAGGTAGCCGTCGGAAGCGAATTCACATCCGACGAATCCAGTGAACCCCTCGACGACACGTCAAGCCGGTCTTTGGGTGGACTGCATAAACATGTTCGACGTAAGGAAAAGCTGTGCAATTGGGGAATACTATGAATCACTCTGGTATCCAGATACTTACGATCTCGCCAGGGGCTTGGCCCTGTGCAGCCACTCCTCTTCGCCATCGTCGGTGTTGGCGGAGTAGTCCGGAGGAGGGGTCTTCCCCTTCTTGGACCCTTCGGCCTCCCCAGTTGGGGCAGCCTTCCTTTTCTTCCCTCCCCCCGCTGGAGGGGGAGAGGTCTCTTCTTCCTCCTCATCTTCATGGGAGGAGTGCGCCTTGGAGTAGTCGGATGATGAATCCGACACCTCCTGGCGCCTGGCACTCTTTCGAGTCCCCGTGGCGTTCTTCCTGGCCTTCTTCTCCGGCACCACATAGGGTGCCGGAACCAGCAGCTTCGCCAAGCGAGCGTCCGCTGGGCCTTCGGGCAAAGGAGCCGGACACTTGATCTGTCCGGACATCTCCTGCCAATCCTGTTAAAGGTAAGGGAGCTTAGATCCTGCATGGAGTCAAACTATGAAAAACTAATACCCTGTAAAAGGTAAAAACAGCTTATCGCACGAGCGTGACGCTGTGTGCTGAATCCGCGATCCTCGGTAGCGGATGCGGGGGCCTCGGCGCCCTTGAAAAGCACCTTCCAAGCATCTTCGTACGTCGCGTCGAAGATCCTACTCAGAGTTTGGTGCCGCGCCGGGTCGAACTCCCACAGGTTGAAAGCCCGTTGTTGACACGGGAGGATCCGGCGGATGAGCATAACCTGGACTACGTTGACAAGTTTGAGCTTCTTGTCCACCAGGGTTTGGACGCATGTTTGGAGTCTGGTCAGCTCTCCTTTTTTACCCCACGACAGGCCCGTCTCTTTCCAGGAGGCGAGCCGCGTAGGGGGTCCGGATCGGAACTCGGGGGCTGTGACCCGTTCAGGGTCGCGCGGCTCGGTGATGTAAAACCACCCCGATTGCCACCCCTTTAGGGACTCCACGAAGGAGCCCTCGAGCCATAGGACGTTGGGCATCTTGCCCACCATGGCGCCTCCGCACTCCACCTGGGTGCCGCGCACCACCTTCGGCTTGACATTGAAAGTCTTGAGCCATAGGCCGAAATGGGGGCGGATGCAGAAGAAAGCCTCGCACACGACGATAAACGCCGAGATGTTGAGGACAAAGTTCGGGGCCAGATCATGGAAATCCAGGCCATAGTAGAACATGAGCTCCCGGACAAATGGGTGGAGAGGGAAGCCCAGTCCGTGGAGGAAATGGGGGAAGAACACCACCCTCTCATGGGGCCTAGGGGTGGGGATGAGCTGCCCCTCTTCGGGAAGCCGGTGTGCAATGTCGTTAGACAAGTATCCGACCTTCCTTAGTTTTTTGATGTGTCCCTCCGTAACGGAGGAGACCATCCACTTGCCTCCCGCTCCGGACATGGCTGGAGAAGGTTGAGGTGGGGTGTGCGGACTTGGGCGCTGGAGCTCGGGTGTGCGGAAATGGATAGGCAAAGGAGGAAGAAGGCATGGATGAAAAGGTGGATCCTTATCCCCTTATATGGGTGGACGCGACTATGCGTCCCCACCAGCCTGGTAAAACTCGCTTATCTCCCAAGCTCCGTAATCAATGGCGCGGTTGGGTTACCCACACCCGTATTGATGAGAATCTTGGAATAAGGGGACATGATCTCTGTTTTGACAAGACGTGCCAAGGAAACTGCCTCGCTAAACGCACTGAGGTGGGACAGTAAAACGATTCGAATAAAGACTTGGCCGTGGTGTGTTGTCACGCTACGGAATACGTCAGTAGATTAGATTTGTGTAAATATTATTCTCTCTATGGCAATATGTGGAAACTTATTTTGCAGAGCCGGACACTACCTTCGTGTTCAAAATCTTCTATGAAGTACTTGGAGGAGGAACCCGCCTTGCAATGCCAAAGACAATCTGCGCGCCGGGCTCGTCGTCATTGAAGCCTGGTTCAGGGGCTATTGAGGGAGTCCTGGATTAGGGGGTGTCCGGATAGCCGGACTATACCTTCGGCCAGACTCCTGGACCATGAAGATACAAGATTAAAGACTTCGTCCCATGTTCGGAAGGTACTTTCCTTGGCGTGGAAGGCAAGCTTGGCGATACGGATATGTAGATTTCCTACCATTGTAACCGACTCTGTGTAACCCTAGCCCTCTCCGATGTCTATATAAACCGGAGAGGTTTAGTCCGTAGGACGAACATACAATCATACCATAGGCTAGCTTCTAGGGTTCAGCCTCTATGATCTCGTGGTAGATCTACTCTTGTACTACCCATATCATCAATATTAATCAAGCAGGACGTAGGGTTTTACCTCCATCAAGAGGGCCCGAACCTGGGTAAAACATCGTGTCCCCTGCCTCCTGTTACCATCCGCCTAGACGCACAGTTCGGGACCCCCTACCCGAGATCCGCCGGTTTTGACACCGACAGCGGGGAAGCGGCAAAGGAGTGCACGATCTGACTGTCGATGCGGTTGTGCACATCATGGGTTCTGGGTCATGGTTTCATCTCCCTGGTGGTGCGGTTGTGCACATCCTGAGTTTTTGATCATGGTTTTTCTTTATAAAAAATAAAAATAAAACCTGCAGTTATATTTTTAGCAACCGTCGTATCTCCAGCAAGTCGGGGAGATGCCCGTTGTCTTGCGTTGTTTGCTATCAAATGTTAGCATTTACAATTTATCTCGTGAGGAATCCAGGGGCAGTATGTAGAGGCATAAGTCTCTGACCAAGAGAAGCATGCTTGAAGTGGCTGGTTTAACTCTCAGACACACGGGCATGGTACATTCTTTGGGAGTCGCAATTGTTTTCAGTGATACATTCGCTGGTAGGAGCAGTGCTGTGTTTTTTCAGAGGTACTGTTGCAGCTGACGCTACGAGATGGAAAGAAAGAACGAGAAGCAACGACAGGCGTGGATATGCAGCTGCAAGAAGCACTTATACAACAAGAGGTGCAAGTAGAGGCATAGATACGATGCTACGTCAGGCACGGAAATGAAGTTACGTGGTTCACGGACGTCAATTCGTGCTATGCTACGACGTGAGGCACGGGCAGAACAAATAGCCGTGCACTCAACTCCATGCGCAAAAAGCCACAAATGTGTTCCTGAGAAGCACCAGCCTCCATGGTTTTGCCGCAAGGTGGGATTCGACATTTATCCAGGGCATTCCGGGTTTTACAAGTGTAGGAATAGTCATTTTACACTTATATGTTCTATGGCAGAGGCATGGCAATTACTTTTGTGATGAAAGAATGAACGTCAAATGTACGTGATGTGAGGATTGAAAATAGGCGTCCTTTTACTGTTTTTCCGGAATGTTTTTCAATTAACTTTGAGAGGCATGAATGTGATGATGGAACAGGCACGGTCATGTCTGAAATAGTGGCAAGGTGGTCCCTAATGTGTCCTGAATGTATCACCTGCAATGCTGCACTGTTACAAGCACAGTCGTTATTCTTGCAGAGGCACGGACGTGAGAGTCATGAATGTGTCGACTCAACATGCACGGTCATGTCTGAAATAGTTGCAAGTACGAGATGGGCAGAAGCAACGAGAAGAAATGAGGGGCGTAGGCATGCAGCTGCGAAACACACTTATACAGTGAGTAGCACACCTAGAGGCACAGGCACGATGCTACGTGAGGCACGGACATGAACCTATGTGAAGGCATGAATGTTTAAGGTGACTGAGCCATAGGGGAAGGCGCTAGGTTTTTAGGAGAAGTGTTGTGCGGTTGACAGACGTGTATGCTTGTCACATCCCTAGTTCTGGTATGATCCTAGGCTTGCTTTGTGCATCATGTTTAAATTTCAAATGAATTTGAAATGGGGAAAGTTGCAAACCCTAGCACCAAAGTTTTTTCCCAATAGGTTCAACTTTGAAATGGATTTTCAATGAACCCAAAATGCTATTCAAAAATGTTCATGCTCTTTGGATAATGTTGGGAACAACAACCAGAGGTGATGCACATTTTTGCTACTCATTTTGGATTTTTGAATCAATGCATAAATATTTGATTTGGAGCTGTTTAAATTATATAAATATTTTAATGGCTCCAAAAATGTTGGGAATTGGTGAGGGCCTCTGGAATATTATATCTAGATGCCACAATTATTTTCAGCATTTATGGAAATGTTTTAACATTTCTTTTAGATACAAAAAAAATGTCAGAAAATAGAAAACAAAAACAAAATAAAAGAGAGAAAGGGAATCATACCTGGCCTCACCTGGCGGCCCACCTGCTCTGGCCCAACAAGCCGGCCCAGCTGACTGGCCACGCCAGTCATCTTCCTCCTCGCGCCAGAAGGCAGGGGCGCATGCTCGCCGCGCGCCGGCCACGCGCTGGCCACCTCCTGCCTCCCTGCATGTCTCCCTGTCGCCCTGAGGACGCCACGCGATCCCCCGACTCTCTCGCTCTCGCTCTCTCTCGTCCCCATCCTCTCCCCTGGCTCTCCCCTCGCACGCACCGAACGCAGCCGCCGCCGCCGCTCACCGTTGCCGCACCCAGAGCCTCCCCCTCGACCCCTCGACGTGCCCAGTAGCTCCGCTACCTCGTTCTCGACTTCCTCGCCAAGCCAAGCGACGCCGGACGCCGCCGGACGCCCTCACCGCCGTCTTCTTCAACCTTGGGCCACCGAGATCGCCGGCAACCGTGCGCCCGCTCCGACGCTTCCCCGAGCTCGCTGAGGCCACCGAACGAACCGCTATGAGCTCCTGCGTGGATCCCCTCCTTCCTCCCCTTTGATTTCAAGCCGTAGACGTCGCCCCCTTGACGACCGTAGCCGCCGCCGCATGAGCTCGTCGTCGACGCAGCTCCGGCGACCAAATGGTCACCCCGGCGAGTCCAACTTGCTCCCCGCAACGCGTAGCGCCCTGCCAGACCTTCGCCTCGCTCGTTAGCACACCGCAGCGCTAACCTGCACCATCCCCGAACTCCGGCAGCCGTCGCGAGCTCCATTCCGGTGAGCTCCGGCCTCACCAGCTCATCCCACATGCTCCACTGGATGCGGACGACGGCGGGCTATGCCCCGGTGGTCTCCGCGCGCTCTTCCACCGCCTGTAGCCCATTCCGGCGAAGCACCGCCGCGCGGTTTGGTCGTCGCCGGCCGAACTCCGGCGAGGCTGACGTGGCGGCTTAATTAGCGCTAATCCCCATCATTAGCCACCCCACCAGCTGCTGACAGTGGGCCCCAGAGCCAAGTCAAACCCTGGTCAGTGCGGGTTTGACTCGGGCTTAACCCCAGTGTCACTGACGTGTGGCCCCCACACGTCAGGTTTGACCTGGTCAGCCCTGCTGACGCCTCTGTGATGTCACGCTGATGCAATAAGCTATTTTCTAGATTAAAATAAATTAGGAAATTTCAGAAAATAGTTAAAACTTCTAAAAATCATAGAATTTAAACTGTAGCTCAGAATGAAATAATTTATATATGAAAAATCATCAGAAAAATGCAAGGAATCCATTTATGCCAGTTTCATGCATGAAAAACCATCTTATACTTGCTGTATAAGTGAAAATGCAATAATGGCATGTTATATACTTAATTTGGGGTTTGCATATGAACCCTTGGTTCATATGGACTTCAACCAAATTGATGCTAGATGCATTAGGGCAAATCATAGCATCTTTGAAATGTCATCTTCATGCATCATATTGTTGCATATGGTTGTTTATTGATTGCCGGCACCGTCCCCTCTCGATAGGTTCTACTCCGGAAGGTGTCCCGAGTACCTGTCTGAGGAGCAGTGCTTCTTCGTGGATCTATCAGGCAAGCAAACCCCCTTGAGCATCTCGATAAATCCCACTCTCTCCCTCCCGCTCCTTTTACTGCATTAGGACAACAACGATTCAAACTGCTATTTTTCTGCTGCGGTAGTTGAACCCATTCCTCTGCATGACCTGTCATTGCCATAGTAAATAGTTGAAACCCACTAGCATGAGTAGGAGTTGCTTGAGCCTTGATGTGCTTGCTCATCCATGCTTGTTTTTCTTTATGCCAGCTATGCTTAGAGTTGTGTCAGGTCTGATTCATCGGGAACGAATCGGAGTGGTGAACATGTCCTACCAATAAAGGTTAAGTGTGTGAACACGTTTTGGTAAAGGTAGCGATGAGAGGCCACGTAGGAGTACATGGTGGGTTGTCTCATTGGAACCGTCCCTAAGCACTAAGTTCTGTGTATGTTATCCAAGTCCAGTTACTACCACACATTGGGTTCCGGTTATCCGGCCCCTCTCGGCTTATTAATCCACTTGATCTCTGTCCAGGAGTTGCAACTAGTTTCTGGCGTTTGTAGGTAGTGCTATTTGTCTACCAGGTGGTGTCCGACGGGACGGGCTTGGGACAGACTAGGCACCGTGGCACGGTGTACCAAGTGGCACCCGGATGGTGGGCTTGGAAACCCTGCACACATCGTTTGGGGCCATAAGAGACACCCCGGCCGGATCTCCTTGCGGATGGAACCCGAATAGGCGATAAACCTGGACGAGAGACTTGTGTGGTTAGTCAGGTCGTGGCCGACACCCTCACCCGGCTTCCGCTTGAAGGTTGCCGAGGTACATAACGTGTACAGGGCTATAAGTGGCGAGAGCGTGTGTGAAGAAGTACACCCCTGCAGGGTTAATATCATCTATTCGAATAGCCGTTTTCCTCGGATATGGGAACTTGGAGAACTTATGTAGTACATAGACAACTTGAAGTGGATACTCTAAAATACGCAAGATAAGCGTGAGTGCTATGGATGGCCTTCTCGTAGGAAGACGGGAACGGATCCATAGTGGAGTATTGATATGGTGAACATGTGGACTCGTGTGCGTCTTCTTACCTCAAAGAAGTTTCTGATACTCGTAGTATAGGTTAGCCACTGAGTCAAAGCTGGCTTGCTGCTGTTAAAACTCCACCACCCCCCTTTTGTTGATAATGTTGCATATGTAGATAGTTCTGATGTAAGACTTGCTGAGTACCTTTGTACTCATGTTTGCTTATTTATGTTTTGCAGTTGGTTACCCTAGTGACTTCGATGAGTAGCTTGTATCCCAGCTACGATCTTGTACCCTTGGAAGGGTCGTGTTTAATCAGGCTTCTTAGTCTTTGCCTTTTGTAGTTGTCTGTACTCAGACATGTAACGCTTCCGTTGCTTGTATGCTCTGAATGATGGGTCATGAGACCCCTGTTTGTATTGATGCTATGTGGCTCTTCTAGGCCTTTATCTATATGAGTTTGAGTTATGTTGTGATGCCATGTTGTACAGCACATACTTGCATGTTATGCGTACGTGTAACGTGTATTGCTATGTGTGGGATCCGTCAACCTAGTTGTTTACCTCTGGTAGCTTCTCTTATGGGGAAATGTAGTCTTGTGCTTCCATGTGCCATAGTAGTCCGCTACAGCCCGGTTCACCGGAGTCCTGCTAGCCCAGCACTACTGCTCCGGAACACTTGACTGGCCGGCATGTGATTGACTTTGTTCCTGTGGTTGTCCCTTCGGGGAAATGTCACGCGGTGACATCCAGAGTCCTGCCTAGCCTGCTATAGCCCGGATTCCCGGAGTCCTGTTAGCCCAGTGCTACAGCCCGGATTCATACGTTGTTGACCGACATGCTTGAGGTTGATTCATGTATGCCTGTCCCTGTAAGTTATTGCTATTTTGGGTTCACGACTAGTCATGTCGGCCTGGGTTCTCTGTCATATGGATGCTAGCGACACTATCATATACGTGAGCCAAAAGGCGCAAACGGTCCCGGGCCAGGTAAGGTGGCACCCGTGGGAATACCATGCGTGAGGCCGCAAAGTGATATGAAGTGTTACATGCTAGATCGGTGTGACTTAGGATTGGGGTCCCGACAACGTTGGTATCAAAGCCTGACTGACTGTAGGATTACCAAGACAAACTGGTCGAAGTTGAGTCTAGAAATGCTTTAGTTATATAAGGGAATTGATTGTGGAAGGGAACGTAAGGCTCTTTTTACTCCTTTACCTCATGTCATTCTTTCTGAGTTAGCCTCTTCTTTTCTACGAGGGTTAAGGCCTAGTCTTCTCCTCTATCTCTCAGGATGACGTGTTACTAAACCGTAAAGTCTTAGGATTGTTGGGTTGTGTCTCCTTACAGTTCTGCTACTTCTGTGTGTCCTCAGTTTGACCCAGAACCTTGATATTATGATGCTGATTGATTATGCTATTCCTTTGATGAATGTCTCAAAAATCCTTTTGAGCATTTGCAGCCGTTATGCTGCCGAAATTGTCCTAGGATTTCAAGAATTTCCAATGCTTTTGCATTACATTCCGCATCCCTATGTCGATGCTAATTCCATCCTTGTTTCCTTGGTTTCTGTGCCGGGATGTCGTCTGCTAACCGAGGTTCAGTTGCTCATAGCAAGAACCATGGAGATGGTAGGGATGAGGATCCTCCTGACCAGCCTTTGATGGCAGAGTTCTTGTTAGCATCCGAGAGGAACAAGCGTGAGACTAACCGCTTGCTGGCACAGATTGAGCAGAACACCGCACATCAGCGTAAGAAGTTGGTTTCCATCACCGACTTCATTGGTCTGAAACCACCCACCTTCCATCATTCCATTGAGCCACTCGATGCGGATGACTTGCTCCGGAGCATCACTCACAAGTTGCTTTCTACGAACATGGCTGAAGGTGACAAGGTCACCTATGCTACCTATCACCTGGAAGGTCCTACTAGTATTTGGTGGCAGAACTATGAGGCTATGCTTCCAGCTGGTCAGATTCCTACCTGGAGGGATTTCACCAAGGCTTTTCGTGAGCACCACATTCCTCAGGCTCTCATTGATCGCAAGAGGGAAGAGTTCTATAGTTTTACCCAGGATAAGCGGCCTGTTGATGCTTACAGTAGAGAGTTTGGAAACCTTGCCCGCTATGCTACAGAAGAAGTGTCCACGGATGCTAAGAAGCAGGCTAGGTTCCGGAAGGGTCTCAACCCTAAGTTGCATCGTGATCTCCACCTGCATCATTGTGATACTTTCCAGGCTCTTGTGAACAAGGCCATTAATGCAGAGACAGCTCAACTCACTTACGAGGAGTCTCGAAAGCACAACCGTGATCTGGGTTCTTCCTCCCGCTCTGGCTCTCAGAAGCGACGGATTTGGATTCCGAACTCGGCTCTTCCACATGGATATGCACCGAGGCCATCCGATGTGGCGCCTCACCCAACTCAGCAACGTGCTCCACCCAGGTCTTTTAGTGGACCACTTGCCAATGTAGGTCCACGTCCTACCTCAGGAACTTGCATCACCTGCGGAGAACCAGGGCACTACGCACGTGACTGCCCTCCGTCCAGTTATACTCCACCCCAGTCTGAGAGGTCTGTTGGCCATGAAAAGCCATCAGTCAAGATGATCAGTACCAAGCCAGCCTCCATTGAACGAGCATGTGTGCACCATGTCTCAGCTTTAGAAGTTCAAGATGATCCCGACGTCGTACTGGGTACGCTTCTTGTCAATGGTCACCCAGCTTCAGTTTTGTTTGATACTAGAGCATCCCACTCCTTCATATCCGAAGGTTATGCTCGGTTGCACGACATGTCATTTTGTGATATGCCAACTCCACTAATAATCCAGACTCCTGGTTCCAAATGGCAAACCTCTAAGGTAAGCCATGATAATGAAATCCTTATTGACAGACTGGTATTCCTTGCTTCTTTGATATCTATCAAGTCTTCAGATATTAACATCATCTTGGGTATGGACTGGATGACAGCTCATCATGCCAAGATCGATTGTTACACTAGATCTGTTCAACTTACACATCCATCTAGCAAAATAGTCACAGTCTCCACTAGAGTTGCAAGGCGTCAACTCTTTTCTCTTAATGCCAGCCCTCTTCTAGACCTTGAAGATATTCTGGTAGTCCGTGACTTCCCGGATGTCTTTCCAGAAGAACTGCCAGGTGTCCCACCTGACAGAGATGTAGAGTTTGTCATAGAACTTATCCCAGGAACTGTTCCAGTCTCTAGGAGACCATACAAGATGGCACCTTTGGAGTTAGCCGAGCTTAAGAAACAACTTGATGAGTCCTTGCAAAAGGGTTTCATCCGTCCCAGTTCTTCTCCTTGGGCTTGTCCTGTCCTCTTCGTCAAGAAGAAGGATGGTACGGATCAGATGGTTGTAGATTATCGTCTCGTTAATTTGGTCATGATAAAGAACAAGTATCCGCTCCCCAGGATCAACGACCTGTATGATCAGCTCGCTGGATCCTCAGTCTTTTCCAAGATGGATTTGAGGTTAGGCTACCACCAAATCAAGATCAGAAATGGGGACATCCCCAAAATGGCCTTTGTCACTCATTATGGTCAATACGAGTACACCGTGATGTCTTTCGGCCTAACCAATGCTCCATCTACTTTCTCCCGCTTGATGAACTCGATCTTTATGGAGTACTTAGATAAGTTCGTCGTGGTTTATCTTGATGATATTCTAATTTACTCAAAGAACAAGGAAGAGCATGCCGAACATCTTAGGCTTGTGTTAGGTAAACTCAGAGAGCACCGCCTTTATGCCAAGTTCTCCAAGTGTGAATTTTGGTTGCCAGAAGTGACCTATTTGGGCCACGTGATCTCTGGTAAGGGCATTGCTGTCAATTCCGAGAGAGTCAAAGCCGTTCTCGATTGGACTCCACCCGAAACGGTCAAACAAGTTAGGAGTTTCCTTGGTCTAGCCAGTTATTGTCGCCGCTTCGTTGAAAACTTCTCCAAAGTGGCCAAACCCCTCACGGAGCTTCTCAAGAAAGATAAAAGGTTTGAGTGGACCCCACAATGTGAGCACAGTTTTCAGGAACTGAAAAGACGCCTAACTTCTGCGCCCATACTCGTGCCACCGGATTTCACTAAAGACTTTGTTATCTATTGCGATGCTTCGCGTCAAGGACTAGGTTGCATTCTTATGCAGGATCATCATGTGATTGCCTATGCATCTCGACAGTTGCATCCACATGTGGAAAATTATCCTACACATGATCTAGAGCTTGCAGCCGTAGTCTATGCACTTAAGACTTGGCGACATTACCTTCTTGGTAACCGTTGCGAAATCTACACTGACCATCAGAGTCTCAAGTATATCTTCACCCAACCGGATCTGAATCTCAGACAGAGACGTTGGTTGGAGTTGATCTCGGATTACGACTTAGGAATCACCTACACCCTAGGAAAAGCCAATGTCATGGCTGATGCTTTAAGTCGTAAATCCTATTGCAACAACCTCATGTTGCAACAATGTCAACCACCCCTCCATGAGGAATTCTGTAAGCTTAACCTTCACATAGCTCCTCATGGTTCCCTTTCTACCTTGGTAGAGAAACCTACCCTTACGGATCAGATCATAGACGCTCAAAAGCATGATACGGAAATTTCCCGAATCAAGAAGAATATTTCCAAGGGAGTTGCTGGCTGTTTCTCTATGGATGAACGAGGTGTTGTTTACTTTGGAAACCGTTTGGTGGTTCCCAAATGTCAACAGGTGCAGCAACTAATCCTTAAGGAGGCCCATGAATCCCCTCTCACGATTCATCCCGGTAGTACAAAGATGTATCAGGACCTACGCCAGAGGTTCTGGTGGACTAGGATGAAGAGAGAAATCGCCCAGTTTATTGCCAACTGTGACGTTTGTCGTCGCGTTAAGGCAGAGCATCAAAGACCTGCTGGCACCCTTCAACCTTTAGCTATTCCCGAGTGGAAATGGGACAAAGTTGGTATGGACTTCATCACCGGCTTTCCCAGGACCAAGAAAGGAAATAATGCTATCTTCGTAGTCATTGATCGTCTCTCCAAAGTGGCTCACTTCCTACCTATTCGAGAGAGTATCACTGCTAGTCAACTCGCTGACTTATATATCTCCCGAATAGTGTCACTCCATGGTGTTCCATTAGAGATCAATTCAGACCGTGGCCGTCTTTTCACCTCTCATTTCTGGGAAAGTTTCCAAACTGCCATGGGCACCCATCTTTCCTTCAGTACCGCTTTCCACCCTCAATCAAGTGGTCAGGTGGAAAGGGTCAACCAAATTCTCGAAGACATGCTTAGAGCTTGCGTTATCTCATTTGGTATGGATTGGGAGAAATGTCTTCCCTTTGCCGAGTTTGCTTATAACAATAGCTAACAATCCAGTCTTAAGAAAGCACCCTTCGAGATTCTGTATGGACGAAGATGTCGAACACCTTTGAACTGGTCAGAAACCGGCGGAAGACAATTCTTTGGACCGAATATGATCCAGGAGGCAGAAGAGCAAGTTCGCATCATTCGTGAGAATTTGAAAACAGCCCAATCTCGTCAAAAGAGCCAGTATGACCGCTGTCATAAGGAAGTGGCTTATGAACTTGGCGACAAGGCTTACCTTCGGGTTACTCCTTTGAAGGGTACCCATCGTTTCGGTATCAAGGGCAAGTTGGCTCCTCGTTACATCAGTCCTTTTCGTATTCTCGCTAAATGAGGAGAGGTTGCCTACCAGTTGGAACTACCCCCACATCTTTCTCGAGTTCATGATGTCTTCCACGTCTCTCAACTCAGGCGTTGCTTCTCGAATCCCATCCGCGGAGTGGACCACGAAACGCTTGATCTCCAAGATAACCTTACGTATCGAGAGTACCCCGTTCGCATTCTAGATCAAGCAGAGCGTGTCACTCGACGTCATAACATCAAGTTTCTCAAGGTTCAATGGTCTCATCATTCTGAGAGAGAAGCTACTTGGGAGCGAGAAGATCGTCTTCGACTTGAGTACCCCGCTTTCTTTCCGCCAACTCCTGAATCTCGGGACGAGATTTTTTCGAGTGGGGGCGAGTTGTCACATCCCTAGTTCTGGTATGATCCTAGGCTTGCTTTGTGCATCATGTTTAAATTTCAAATGAATTTGAAATGGGGAAAGTTGCAAACCCTAGCACCAAAGTTTTTTCCCAATAGGTTCAACTTTAAAATGGATTTTCAATGAACCCAAAATGCTATTAAAAAATGTTCATGCTCTTTGGATAATGTTGGGAACAACAACCAGAGGTGATGCACATTTTTGCTACTCATTTTGGATTTTTGAATCAATGCATAAATATTTGATTTGGAGCTGTTTAAATTATATAAGTATTTTAATGGCTCCAAAAATGTTGGGAATTGGTGAGGGCCTCTGGAATATTATATCTAGATGCCACAATTATTTTCAGCATTTATGGAAATGTTTTAACATTTCTTTTAGATACAAAACAAATGTCAGAAAATAGAAAACAAAAACAAAATAAAAGAGAGAAAGGGAATCATACCTGGCCTCACCTGGCGGCCCACCTGCTCTGGCCCAACAAGCCGGCCCAGCTGACTGGCCACGCCAGTCATCTCCCTCCTCGCGCCAGAAGGCAGGGGCGCGTGCTTGCCGCGCGCCGGCCACGCGCCGGCCACCTCCTGCCTCCCTGCATGTCTCCCCGTCACCCTGAGGACGCCACGCGATCCCCCGACTCTCTCTCGCTCGCTCTCGTCCCCATCCTCTCCCCTGGCTCTCTCCCTCGCACGCACCGAACGCAGCCGCCGCCGCCGCTCACCGTTGCCGCACCCAGAGCCTCCCCCTCGACCCCTCGACGTGCCCAGTAGCTCTGCTACCTCGTTCTCGACCTCCTCGCCAAGCCAAGCGACGCCAGACGCCCTCAACGCCGTCTTCTTCAACCTCGGGCCACCGAGATCACCGGCGACCATGCGCCCGCTCCGACGCTTCCCCGAGCTCGCTGAGGCCACCGAACGAACCGCTGTGAGCTCGTGCGTGGATCCTCTCCTTCCTCCCCTTCGATTTCGAGCCGTAGACATCGCCCCCTTGACAACCGTAGCCGCCGCCGCTTGACCTCGTCGTCGGCGCAGCTCTGGCGACCAAATGGTCACCCCGGCGAGTCCAACTTGCTCCCCGCAACGCGTAGCGCCCCGCCAGACCTTCGCCTCGCTCGTTAGCACACCGCAGCGCTAACCCGCACCAGCCCCGAACTCCGGCAGCCGCCGCGAGCTCCATTCCGGTGAGCTCCGGCCTCCCCAGCTCATCCCACATGCTCCACTGGATGCGGACGACGACGGGCTATGCCCTGGTGGTCTCCGCGCGCTCTTCGCCGCCTGTAGCCCATTCCGGCGAAGCACCGCCGCGTGGTTTGGTCGTCACCGACCGAACTCCGGCGAGGCTGACGTGGCGGCTTAATTAGCGCTAACCCCCACCATTAGCCACCCCACCAGCCGCTGACAGTGGGCCCTAGAGCCAAGTCAAACCCTGGTCAGTGCGGGTTTGACTCGGGCTTAACCCCAGTGTCACTAACGTGTGGCCCCCACATGTCAGGTTTGACCTGGTCAGCCCTGCTGACGCCTCTGTGACGTCATGCTGACGCAATAAGCTATTTTCTGGATTTAAAATAAATTAGGAAATTTCAGAAAATAGTTAAAACTTCTAAAAATCATAGAATTTAAACCGTAGCTCAGAATGAAATAATTTAGATATGAAAAATCATCAGAAAAATGCAAGGAATCCATTTATGCCAGTTTCATGCATGAAAAACCAACTTATACTTGCTGTATAAGTGAAAATGTAATAATGGCATGTTATATACTTAATTTGGGGTTTGCATATGAACCCTTGGTTCATATGGACTTCAACCAAATCGATGCTAGATGCATTAGGGCAAATCATAGCATCTTTGAAATGTCATCTTCATGCATCATATTGTTGCATATGGTTGTTTATTGATTGCCCGGCACCGTCCCCTCTCGATAGGTTCTACTCCGGAAGGTGTCCCGAGTACCTGTCTGAGGAGCAGTGCTTCTTCGTGGATCTATCAGGCAAGCAAACCCCCTTGAGCATCTTGATAAATCCCACTCTCTCGCTCTTGCTCCTTTTACTACATTAGGACAACAACGATTCAAACTGCTATTTTTCTGCTGCGGTAGTTGAACCCATTCCTCTGCATGACCTGTCATTGCCACAGTAAATAGTTGAAACCCACTAGCATGAGTAGGAGTTGCTTGAGCCTTGATGTGCCTGCTCATCCATGCTTGTTTTTCTTTATGCCAGCTATGCTTAGAGTTGTGTCAGGTCTGATTCATCGGGAATGAATCGGAGTGGTGAACATGTCCTACCGATAAAGGTTAAGTGTGTGAACACGTTTTGGTAAAGGTAGCGATGAGAGGCCATGTAGGAGTACATGGTGGGTTGTCTCATTGGAACCATCCCTAAGCACTGAGTTCTGTGTATGTTATCCAAGTCCAGTTACTACCACACATTGGGTTCCGGTTATCCGACCCCTCTCGGCTTATTAATCCACTTGATCTCTGTCCAAGAGTTGCAACTAGTTTCTGGCGTTTGTAGGTAGTGCTATTTGTCTACCAGGTGGTGTCCGACGGGACGGGCTTGGGACAGACTAGGCACCGTGGCACGGTGTACCAAGTGGCACCCGGATGGTGGGCTTGGAAACCCTGCACACATCGTTTGGGGCCGTAAGAGACACCCCGGCCGGATCTCCTTGCGGATGGAACCCGAATATGCGATAAACCTGGACGAGAGACTTGTGTGGTTAGTCAGGTCGTGGCCGACACCCTCGCCCGACTTCCGCTTGAAGGTTGCCGAGGTACATGACGTGTACAGGGCTATAAGTGGCGAGAGCGTGTGTGAAGAAGTACACCCCTGCAGGGTCAATATCATCTATTCGAATAGCCGTTTTCCTCGGATATGGGAACTTGGAGAACTTATGTAGTACATAGACAACTTGAAGTGGATACTCTAAAATACGCAAGATAAGCGTGAGTGCTATGGATGGCCTTCTCGTAGGAAGACGGGAACGGATCCATAGTGGAGTATTGATATGGTGAACATGTGGACTCGTGTCCGTCTTCTTACCTCAAAGAAGTTTCTGATACTCGTAGTATAGGTTAGCCACTGAGTCAAAGTTGGCTTGCTGCTGTTAAAACTCCACCACCCCCCTTTTGTTGATAATGTTGCATATGTAGATAGTTCTGATGTAAGACTTGTTGAGTACCTTTGTACTCACGTTTGCTTATTTATGTTTTGCAGTTGGTTACACTAGTGACTTCGACGAGTAGCTTGTATCCCAGCTACGATCTTGTACCCTTGGAAGGGTCGTGTTTAGTCAGGCTTCTTAGTCTTTGCCTTTTGTAGTTGTCTGTACTCAGACATGTAATGCTTCCGTTGCTTGTATGCTCTGAATGATGGGTCATGAGACCCCTATTTGTATTGATGCTATGTGGCTCTTCTGGGCCTTTATCTATATGAGTTTGAGTTATGTTGTGATGCCATGTTGTACAGCACATACTTGCATGTTATGCGTATGTGTAACGTGTATTGCTATGTGTGGGATCCGTCAACCTAGTTGTTTACCTCTGGTAGCCTCTCTTATGGGGAAATGTAGTCTTGTGCTTCCATGTGCCATAGTAGTCCGCTACAGCCCGGTTCACCGGAGTCTTGCTAGCCCAGCACTACTGCTCCGGAACACTTGACTGGCCGGCATGTGATTCACTTCGTTCTTGTGTCTATCCCTTCGGGGAAATGTCATGCGGTGACATCCGGAGTACTGCCTAGCCTGCTACAGCCCGGGTTCCCGGAGTCCTGTTAGCCCAGTGCTACAGCCCGGATTCATACGTTGTTGACCGACATGCTCGAGGTTGATTCATGTATGCCTGTCCCTGTAAGTTAGTGCTATTTTGGGTTCACGACTAGTCATGTCGGCCCGGTTCTCTGTCATATGGATGCTAGCGACACTATCATATACGTGAGCCAAAAGGCGCAAACGGTCCCGGGCCAGGTAAGGTGGCACCCGTGGGAATACCGTGCGTGAGGCCGCAAAGTGATATGAAGTGTTAGATGCTAGATCGGTGTGACTTAGGATCGGGGTCCCGACAATGCTTGAGCTCATCGCAACAAACTACTTGGCATGACGCTATTCTGCGGAGCACCATAGTGAAAAATATGCATACTACTGACGTGCGGACCTAGCAATGTCACTACACTATTCTGAAACATACTGCACCACAGCCATTCATCCTCCATTATTATTCGGTGAATCCCTTTATTATTATCAGAGATAAATAAACTAACCCACGTAAGTGTTTCACCTTCTTTGACAGGGAATTTTCACCACCGTCCTCTTGGACGTAATTATATGCTCAGTTACATACCATGACATAACTAAATAACAAAACTGATGTGTACAAGCTGTTCAAAAAATAGACATAAATTACTGAACTAGGAAGTATAGCCACCGGCAACGCTCTATCAGGAAAGGTCGTTGATTATCATCCGCAGCAGCTTCATGTTTCCCAATGTTGGCCATCGCTTTTCAATTGTGACAAGGACAATTGAACCAACCTTTACCTGAGCTTCCTGGGCAAATTCTGAAAAACCGATCACCTCCATTCTGCCATCGGCTCGTATGGAGTACGTTGTGCTCATGTCTATTGCATCATACATCTCTGTTAGGCTAATACCACCGTTTTGAGGTAGATATCCCAGGTTCATCTTTAGAAACCTCACAACGGCAGACGGGATTCTCTGCAGATTGTACCGATATTACTAGATAAAATCAATGTACAAGGACATAAAACATCGAAAATAGCAAACAAAACCAAGGCAGTGGATCAAAACAAATATTAAATCACTAACCAGATGACCATTTATGACATTGGTGACGTTTAGACGCTGCACAAAGGGTATGGTGGGGAAGTTGTCAGACTCAAACCCATAGTATATCATCAGTCCTAATTGTCTGTATGAGAGGTTTACGCCTCGACCTAACACTATTTTCCTAATGTACTCCCTCTCTGAGTCATTTAGAAAATCAAGAGCTGCATGGAAAAAAATAACTCATTTTCAAACAAATTTGTTTAAACAGATGAACTCAGTATTTAAGTTTAAAATGAATGGTTAAATTCAATGCATGTGATCAAGTTGGGATGATAATCAACAGAATTGCATAAAATGTTTTCAAAAGAACTTTGACTATAAGTATCTCATTAATTTAGTGGACAGGGGTAGGTGTACCAAATTACGCTTATAAACGTAGTTGATAAAACAGGATGGAAGTTGGTGCACTTACCTAGTGATGGTTTGGGGAGGGGCCTGTGACCTCCTCGAGAATCACCGAGTCTCAGATCTATCTCAATGGAAAGACTCCCAGTATCCAGGTTTATGATGATTAGATCTCAATAATGAAGATCGTAGTCACTAATTAACTTTTCCCAGCCAGGTCCATGAATTTTAGAACGGTTAGGTTCATCGGTGATGTAGATCTCATATGACAGATCCTCGTTGGTGATCAATACTGGATTTCTTTGTTTTCCTTCTTCTTGAAATGCTTCCTCTTTCCACCAATAGATTGAAGAAGTGACTTGCTGCCTGCAGTAGCATGGCACATACTTTGCAAGAAAAAAAATCTTACTAGGCATGTATAACCAAGACAGATAGCGCTTATCATATATGTACCAATTGTTTTCAACAGGTTGCTATTTGATAAAACAAGGTACATCAAAAATTGAAAACATATCCTTAAATGCTTAAATGTAGGCATTCCATTCGAACAATATGGTAGAAACTTTTATTTCCTTCATCATAAAGATACACTAGTTGGTAGTAACTGATGGGCATCATGCGGTGGCAAACATTTCTCCTTACCAGGCATGTCTTGAAGCATCAAGGAAGATGCACTGCTATCGCGCTGTGAAGAACGCCTGACTCTAGTCCGGAGCAACCGAAGTTGGTACATATATCACAGCACATGGTTTCCCCTGGAATACGTTGCAGAAAAACGTTTATATGAAATTCTCAACACAAGGAAAATTTCATTATCTTGAAAAACTATTTGGCTAAACCGGCATTTTTACATAAATAGAAGTTCATAAGCAATTTCCTAAAAAGGATTTCTGCTACTTGGTTTTAAAAGCAGCTTTAGCAAATGTATATCTCAAGACAAGACAGGCAAAAAGGAGAACCAATAGTCTATCATCAGGCGGCTCAAAGGAGTGTTTGTAACATTAAAATTATATGTAAATTGGTCGGAGCTGCACCCAGCAACAACGTCACCCAGCGTTCTCAAGCACAAACGCCGACTTCAAATCAACCCCACCCCTAAGAGGCACGGGTCCTGTACAGGTTCGGCCTCGTAATGCGTTGATTTGGTCTAGATCACAACGAATTTCTAGGCAATTCCTAGCATAACAGCGCAGATGCGTTGCTTTCAATCACGGAGAGACGAAACCAACAGAGAGGAAAACTGATCGTAGCGAAAAATTCACGTAGAAATTAAGAGAAAATGGACTAACCCTGGATCTAGAGGGAGAATCGAGAGAGAAGAGACGATGAACGCTACAGCGGGTGAGTGGGAGGGGCCGGTCTGGGTTGGCACAAAGCAGAACAGACAGTTATAATACGCGCCTGCTCACTGGCATGGGGCTATAGGCTTATTATAGGAGCATAGAGGCACGCACGGACGGCCCCAACACGCACAGACTTGCATGCATATAAGGCACGGTTTTGTTTCTGTTTTCGAAATTTTCTCAGTGGGGCGTTCACTGAGACAGGTTGTGCACGTCCATGACGCACGACCATGCTTCTGCTTTCCGAAGTATTTTTCCCTAGTACGATCTCTCGGAGGGACATGGACGTGAAGCCATGGTGCGCATCGTCCTGTAAGGATAAGAATGAGACGCACGGAAAGGCCTCTTCATTCTAAATGTACATGCGGACGACACACAGACGTCTTTTGTGTTCTCCTACTAGTTGTTTTCGGGTGACGTGGCCATTCCTAGTTGTGTTCTCCTAGTTATTTTCGCATGACACGGCCATTGCTAGTTGTGTTCTCCTAGTTGTTTTTGCATGACACGGTCACTCCGAGGGATAGTGGAGTGAAGCCACGGTGCGCACGGTTATCCAAGGAGAAAATGCAGTGAAGTGCCGCAGTTTTCGTAACACTTTAAGTTGCTTGTTCACTGAGAGAGGCACAAGTGTATGTTTAAATGACACAAGATCGTGCTACTGTTTTCTGAATTGTTCATTTCTGACACGGTCTCTCGGAGGGACATGATGTCTGCAAGCACAATGTCTGCAATTAAAAGGTGCACGTAATCTTTCGCTTTGATGAATTCTTCGGATGCATCAGTTTTGTTCAATATGATAATGAGAATGGAAACCTAGCATCTAAAAAGTGATTGGAGGTTCGTTGTTGACCTTAAGTCATTATCATAGCATTCCAAATGTTTTCAGAGACGTGTTCACACGGACGTATGATTTTCACAACCTCTTGATGCATGTTCGTTTCCCGTGGGGTGCACGAACGTCCTTCGGAGAGGCGCGGTTGGAGCAGTTGCAGGTTTGTAGTGGACGCATGTTGCTTTTAAAAGACAGAATTTCATTCCAAGCAACTGAGATAAACAAGAGGATACTAGTTTGATTTTTGAGCATCTGTGTGAGCTGATTTCTTTTATCATAGGGTCTAGAAACATATGATCGATATTGAAAACAGAAAGCATGTACATAATTTCTTGACCATGTTTACACAATGCACTCATTCAATATAGCAAGTACACCTCTTCAGACCTATTTTTCAGCATCCACAGTTGAATGGATCTGGCAAATCCAGATATTCAACACCTATGTTTTTAAGTCCATGTGCATGTGCTCGCAAGTTGTTGTTAATTTAAGCTCTGCGCAATTAGAAGCCCTTTTGTCCATCTGCAGTACCTCTTCTTGCCGTTTGTAAAATTCACGAGCGAAATCTCTGTGCAGGCCAAACTTAAGCCTGATGGTCAGTAGCATCCTAGCATTGGAGAATAAAGAATGTCACAAATTCAGTGTTTGCATTTGTGACTTCATAGTCTTCCAGCGTTAATGTCCTCAAACAAATGTCGTGATTATTGAGAAACACCCGCTTCTTTTGGTGCCATTCATTTGTTATACCTCTTTGATCCCATCCTCCCCCCTAAACACACGAGAAGAGCAAACTTAAGAGTTCGTGCCAGTATATTATGCATATTTTGCGTGGGCTTTCAACGTGAGTGAAATCATCACCTCGATAAACAAGTTTTGCAAGCATTGAAAGCATCGCAGCAAGTCAACAATCTCATCCAGATTAAAGCATGTCTGTGAGATAAACAAGGTCTTGACGGAATCCTGCACCGCGTGTAGGCTACTTATGCAGAGACCCTTCATTGAGCAAATAATGTTATATTATTAGCTCGTGGATGTGAATCTCAAGTGCTTTTGAATAACGCAGGTCAAAGTAACGTGTAGAGGAAGTACCTGAATAACTGCAGTCCCAATGACGATATTTGTTTCATTGGATAATTCAGAAATTTTTCCCAGTGTGTCCAACACAGGTGCGGACAAAACTGTTATCTGTAGTTGTGCATCTACAGAATCATGTAGCAGTCTCCGGAGGGAAGGTGCATCCTCAATGGTCAGTTTTCCTCTGTCGGAACGAATGCCAATGCTTACAAGCCTAGCTGAGTTTATTCATAGACATCAGAATTTCTTGTTGCAAACAAGCAGCAGGCACTGCAGGGCAGGGCAACCGTGGTGGATGAACTTCCCCAAGGAGACATCCGATATATAAACCTCCAGCAGCGAAAGTCTCCTGAGCAGTGGGTGGCAAAGCATTTCTACAAGATTGTATTCTAGTTTGCCCATGGCGAAGGTGATGGTGTGGAGAGATGAGCGAAATCTCGAGATGGATGCCGGTGGCGATGACATAGAAGAAGGGATTCTGGGTGCTTGCCAGGGCCCTGGGTAGAAGAACTTTGGGAATATATGATAGAACTCTAAAACCTGGAGTTGGTCCAGATTTCGAGACAGGAACAACTCATCGACGCCACAAGGTTCACACTGGAGGTAACTTGTCGGGATGCAGAGGCGGCGAATCGGGCCCTTGTGATTGGAGAGGATAGATACAGGAAGACTGAAGCCATCAGCGACAGATTCTCCGCGGCAGTTGCAACTAAGATGTCGGTAGTGAGTTCCGACGTATGTTTCCTGGACGATTTGCTTGCCCAGGAGAATGCGGATGATTTGGCAATAGATTTTTTCCAGAGATCTGGTAGAACGAGTATCAAGGATCACACGAAAGTCGAGATCAAGTGGTGCGGTGCGCCATATGCGGTGCCACCGAGATGCGAGCACTTGTGTGCACATGCCTTCCTTTATGGGAAGACGAGAGATGATCTCACCAAGGATGGCGTCGGGAAGATCACTGATGCGGTCCGGACCAGACTCAACATGGTTCTCGGATCCAGTGGGCGAGCCACAGCCGCTCCTCTTAACGAGCTTAGAGGGCACGGGTACAGCGGCGAACCTCGTCTTCTTGTTGCTAGAGGCACGCTTCTTCATCTCCATTGCCAAGCTTGTGCCGCTTCCGTTACAGGTCTCTGTGCGGTGGATCTGGGAAAAGGGTTAGGGTTTTACGATCCATAAAGACGACAATATATATATATACATACCTAATCTAGAAGATTTCGACAGACATGGTGGAATAGTCACGGCATGGATAGACGTGCGTCTTCATGAGGCATGGGTATCAACTGTCCAGATACATAGAAGTTTGGTGGAGGAGGCATGTGTCCGAATACTCAGTTAGAGACGCACGGTTGCGCGGTCTGTAGAGACACGGGGGTGTGGCGCCATGACACGGGGGCAAATCTCATGTGAGACACATGCGTGCAGGCAGTGGAGGCATCTAATTGCAGTCTGTGCAAGCACGGACCTCGTTGAAGCCTCCACAGAGCCAGCTATCAACTCCCTAGATGCACCAAAGTATGGCGGCAGAGGCATGCCTGCGAACACTCAGGTGAAAAGACACGTTTGTGAAGTCTCTGGATCCACGGCGGTGTGTCTCCAGCGGAACGTAAAAGCCATGTCTCGTGGCATGTGAGGCACAAGGGTGCAGGCTCTGGAGGCACTGAAGTCTAGCCTCTACAGGCACGTACGATTGTCAACCCTCTGAATGCACAAAATTTCGGTGGCAGAGGCATGGATCAGAATACTCAGCTATGGAGGCACGGGTCTGTATTCTCTGAAATCACAAGGGTCACGGCAAGTGTCATGTGAGGCACGTGTATTGAAACACCAGAAGCGCGGAAATGAAGCCTCTTAGGCACGAGTGTCAGCCCAATGGATGCACAAAAGTGTGGTGGCAGAGGAATGGGTGAGAATGCTCTGCTGGAGAGGCACCGTTGTGAGCTCTCTGGACCCACGGGCGTCTGGCTCCACGGGCACCTAACAACCACGGCATAAACCCTCTCTGGGTGCAGAAAAGTGTGAGCAAAAGGCGCCGAAGTAAGGGCTCTACATGCATGTGTACCAACCTTCTTAATACTCAGTTAGAAAACCACAGTTGTGAAGTTTCTAGACAAAGTCTGACCTTAACACGAAGAACAGTTGTCATGTCACGAGACACACAGTTTTATTGGCCTACCAATCACGGACTTGCTTCGGTATTGGAAAGGTTCCCATTGACGATTTCATTATGAGTGGGAACATCGTACTATACTAACAAAGAGTCAGTGTCGTGACGGTAAAATACTCAGAATCTTACTTCTGAAACATTGATGTTTGCACAATTACAACACTTTCGTTTGCACAGTTACAACACTTTATAATCAAGGATTGTTATGGCAAGCTTACAGATAGTACAAAATATTACAAGGGTTGTCTGTTCATGTTCAGACGAAACACACGTTCAAAAGGGCGCAACAACATGTAACCCTGCAAGCTTGGACAACTTACTCCAGCTCTGTGTTCAGCAGTCACATCTGAATGGGTCCGTCAAATCCAGGTATTCAACACGCGTGAGTTTTAAATAAAAGAACCGATGCTTGCACGCTCCTGATAATATAAGGCGAGCATGTTCAGAAGCCTTTTTGTGACATAGAAGATCCTTTTGATGCTTTTCGTAAAATTCTTCTGTGAAGTCTTAGTGGTAGCGATAGTTAAGCCTCATGGTCTCAATCTTGCTTGCACTCAGAACAAAGAATCTCACAAATTCAATGTTTACCAAGAAGGGTTCATAGTCATCCAGCGTTACTGTCTTCAGATGAAAGTCATCTCGTTTGACAAACGGTCGGTGCCTACGACGCCATGTATTTGTTTCTCCGCAACAGAGTCCTCCCTAGATGTACATGAAGAATGAAAATACTTAAGCTCCAGTGTAAGGTATTTATTGGATTCTTTGTAGATACGGGTGTCTGTAATACTAAAACATGTCTAGCCACGGGTGTATCAATATACAGGCGAATGTAAGACAAGCCTTTTAAGACATACAGTAGAAGTAGTACAGTATGCATGTTATGGGCTTTCAATGTGTGTGAGAATCATCACCTCGATAAAAAATTTCTCAAGGCTTCGAAAGCATTGCATCAGGGAAATGGCCACGCCCACTTCAAAACACATCTTGATGAGCAAAGTCTTGACCGTTTAAAGCACTGTTGTCAGGCTGACTGCTGGCAAACCCTGCATGGTGCACGCACAATGATTTTAAAAATTGAACAAAAGGTTCTATTACATGAAATTTGTTTACTGGACAAATGCAGCTGAAAACTAGGTACCTGGATAATTGTAGGGTTACGCGTGACCTTGGATTCAGAGAAAAATCATGGAATTTGCCCACGATCTCTAGTTTAGGTGCATACATGACAGTTATCTGCAAGTTGCTGCTGAGAATATCGTTAAGCAACCGCTGAAGTGACGAGGCATCCTCTATAACAAGTTTGCCATGTCCACAGTGAATTCCAATGCTTACAAGGTTACGTGAGTTTATTCTTATGCAGCGGCTTTCCATATTCCAAGTAAGTAGTAGGCACCGGAGTGCGGGGCAACTAGAGTGAATGATGCTTTCAAGCGAGATGTCTGATATACCAACGTCCACAAGTGAAAGTCTCTTGATCAGTGGTAGTTTGAGAGCCTGAACGTAACTGTCTGGTATTTGGCAAAGAGCAAAGGTGACGGTGTGTAGGGAGGACGCAAACGGAGAGAAGGACGCCGGTGCAAAAGGCGCAGATGATGGGTGTGTGAGTGGTCGTACGACACACTCTCTCACGAAATCTAGGAACATGTAATAGAACTCGAGCACCTGGAGATTGTTCAGTTTGGATGATTTCAACCAGGCGTCGATGGCGGAGGGTCTGGATTGGAGGTAGCAGGCCGGTTTGCAGAGATGGTGAACTGCGCCCACATGGGCGGAGAGGATGGCATCCGGAAGGGTGGTATCGTCAGTGCCAGATTTGCGAGGGCACCGAGTTCCGAAGTGCCTTTCGTGGGTGAGCTCCCAGGTAGGAGGCGCCATGGAGATTTTCTCGATACGAACTATTTCTAGAGGCTTAAAAAGATGAGCGCTAGGGATCTCACGGCAGTCGAGACTCAGAGGAGCGGTGGGCCATAATGGACGCCATCGACGAGCGAGGATGCGAGTACGGATGCTATCCCTGATGGGGAGATGAGAGATGATCTCACCTAGGATGACGTCCGAGAGATCGCTGATGCGGTCCGGACGAGTTTTTTTCCCGTGCTCCTCAGATCCGGTGGGCGGACCCTCACCGGTCCCCGCCGGTACCGCCAAACACCCAGAGGAATGCGTCGTCAGTGGCACGAGCCTTGCCCTCTTGGTACTAGAGGCGTCGGACTCCACCTTGGAGTGACTGATGCGGTGGATCTAGAAAGACGGTTTGGAGGACGGAGGTGTTGCAAAACACCATTTATCAAAATAAGATAGTATTTTTAAGTGATGTCGTTGCGAGAACAGTGACATCGGACAGTGGCAACCACCCGTAATCCATGCCTCCACTTGATTCACGCACATGCCTCTCCGAGCAGCGTGTCACTACAAACATACTGAGCACGGACGCACGATCACAACTCTTCTTTTTGACATGGGACGCACGACCGCAAGTATTCTTCCTAATATGGGACCGTGCCTCCGCTTGCTCGACCAGCATTCATATCTGAGTACATGACTCAACTGAAATAATGACAACTGGGAGGCACGACCATCCCCTCTTATAATATATGACCGTGCCTTGACTAACTTCACGGTTGTGCCTCTCTTACTGCACAAAGTCAGCTAAGCTAATCGTAGCATAGAGGCATGACCATGAGTCTTCTTAACACAAGACTGAATCTGCACTAGGTTCAAGTGCCTCTCCGAGCAAACATGCCGAACCGAGAGACACACCCACAACAACAACAACAACGACGACAACCACGTTTAGGATCGCATCTGCTTTCAGTACCATAGTTTGAATAAGAATTTGAACTGATAAGTTCTATTAGGTATGTACTATGATGATTTGAACTGCACTCATAGTTTGAAATAACACACGTACGATACTTAACTTAATACCACAGTAGCTAAAATTTATGTGGTGTAATGTCATCCCTCCATCACCGTACACATATCGCGTCATTCCGTTTTTTTGTAAAGACCGGTGATCACAAGTGAGAGTGAGTCCTGCACGTGCACAGTGTGCCACTGGATACTGATGAGTACAACGTAATCAACTGTGAGCCTAGCTGCATCTGCAAAAGCAGAAATCTCGGTGATCGCCATTCTTCCATCTTTGTGTATACAGTAGGTGCCAGGCAAATCAACGCTGCTGAAAATTTGTACAAGCCTGATGCTGCCCTTGAGAGGCAAATATCCAAGCTTCATCCTAAGATCATTGGTAATAATAGCTGGGATTTTCTGTACAATAAAAAACTATTCTGGCATTAGATTACGAAGACACGCATGTTGACTGTAGTTTAGAGAAAGAAACAACGACATACCAAACGGTGTGTGTGAACGTTGGTGAAACATAGACGGTGCACAAAGGTAATGGCGGGGCTGTGTTTAGCATTTAGGACTAGTTTAATCATGCAAGCCATGTCGATATAGGAAAGTTTTATGCCCCGGGTATAGACTGTCTCGTCTATGTAGCTCCTTTCCGATAAACTGAGGCCTTCAAGGGCTAAATAAATACAACCATGTATTAGCCACTATGTGTGAAGCAATGAATAGAGCAGTTAAAACAAAAATAAACGAATATTGGCTTTTAAAACGGAAATTACAGTTTTAAACTACATTGTGAGTACAAAGAAAGATTTAATACATTATATCACATATATTAAGCACATAAATATCAACGGCATACTGCAGTAAAATTGTAATAGATAAATGTTAAACCAGAACAAATATTGATAAGCGATCAGAACATACCAACGGAAGGTTTGGGTAACGCTTTGTGACCTCCTCGAAATTCACTCAACATCAAGTCAATGGGAAAGAACAAATCTTCTGCTTGCAAATCCAATTGTATAATATCACCATAAAACAGATCATAGTCACGTATCAACTTTCCCCATCCAGGTCCATGAAACTTAGACATGTGGTTTCTGTCGGTGTCAAAACCGGCGGATCTCGGGTAGGGGGTCTGGAACTGTGCGTCTAGGCCGGATGGTAACAGGAGGCAAGGGACACGAAGTTTTACCCAGGTTCGGGCCCTCTTGATGGAGGTAAAACCCTACGTCCTGCTTGATTAATACTGATGATATGGGTGTTACAAGAGTAGATCTACCACGAGATCAGAGAGGCTAAACCCTAGAAGCTAGCCTACGGTATGATTGTATGTTGTGATTGTTGTCCTACGGACTAAAACTCTTTGGTTTATATAGACACCGGAGAGGGTTAGGGTTACACAAGGTCGATTACAAAGGAGGAGATATCCATATACGTATTTCCTAGCTTGCCTTCCACACCAAGTAGAGTCCCATCCGGACACGAGACGAAGTCTTCAATCTTGTATCTTCATAGTCTAAGAGTCCGGCTAATGGAGATAGTCCGACTGTCCGGAGACCCCCTAATCCGGGACTCCCTCAGTAGCCCCCGAACCAGGCTTCAATGACGACGAGTCCGGCGCGCAGTATTATCTTCGGCATTGCAAGGTCGGTTCCTCTTCAATTTCTGTGTACCTGTCGAAATAATGTCCGGTTCCTTGTGATGGTTTGTACTTCTTGGCTTCTACGCCCAATAATGGCCTCGTTCCACGTGTCAAGCGAATGTGAAGAGCCAGGGTGTTTTCACATTTACCCCCTAGCTATGTAAATGAGCCGCCTATTTAAAAAGACGAGGATTCAGATCCAAATCACATCATCCTCCCTTGCCGAGTCTTCATCAGAGCGTACCCGACAGAGATCCATTCCATAATGGCCGGTCGACGCAGCTCCTCCTCTCGCATCCCTAGTTCCAAGCCTGGAGATTAGGATAGATGTTCCATCCCGCACAGCAAATTGGTGATGCTTCAGTCCAAGGGATTTCTTCCCCCAGCGTACCTGGTCCCGGTTCGAGCCAGGCTTGCCACTTATAATGGCGAAGAGCAAGCGGAGAGCCGTCCCAATCCCTCCAAGGGAGAGTGGGTATGCCTTGTCCCTTATCTGGTAGGAGGGCTCAGATTCCCAATCCATCCGTTTCTCCGAGGGCTTCTGGAGTTTTATGGCCTCCAGCTGCACAACCTTACGCCTGCCTCCCTGCTGCATATCACGGGATTCGTAGCCCTTTGCGAGTTATTTTTGGGCCGTGAGGCTCATTTCGCTCTGTGGAAGAAGCTGTTCTGCCTTATGCCCCATTCTTAGAAGGGATCAATATATCAAGTGGGCGGAGCCGAAGTGTGGCAAATCGCTGGGACCGGATACCTATCCGGGACCCTGAAGAAGACGTCCGAAGACTGGCCTTCAGAATGGTTTTATATAGAAGATGTCCCCCTTCTGGACCCTATTCGGATCGGCCTTCCCGAGTTTGACAACGCCCCTTTGAAGAAGCGCCAGAGCTGGCGTCCACGTAGCCCCCTGGAGGAAGACGACCGGGACATTCTTTATATGATGAGCCGGATAAGCTCTTTAGTTCGATCCGGATTGACCATGATCGAGGTCATGGCTATATGTATTATGCGGGCGGTGCAGCCCCTCCAGTATAGAGGCCACCCCATGTGGGACTTCAACGGAGAGGATGACGCCCCCCGCCACGGCCGCAAAGGGCCGGGATCAGCTGCTGATCTAACAAAGATCTTGTCAACCCGCAGGGCGGATTCTCCATGTACAATCCTCCGAGCTGGGTAAGCAGAGATTTTTTCTCGCCCATCCGTTTTTTATTCCCGTAGTTTAAGTATTCATTCTAGCAATTTCATCGCATGAGCTGCGCCAGGCAGTAAAGGAGATAAACAGCCCTCCTCCACAGCCTGAGGACCCTAGACGGTCCCTTGACCCGGCCTCCCAAGAGGATTCGGACATATCCGTGGAGCTGATCGATGGGGTATTTTACCAAGGGAGTAATGACAATACCTTGGTGGCCATTACGGCCGATTACCCTGGGCTAGTTCCAGCCTCACAGGTGACTGAGATCGAAGTCCCAGCACTTAAAAAAGGGATCCATCCTTGTGCTCTTTTTTTATTGTCGTATAACAGCCGTGTTTTGCAGGCGAGATCCTCGGGGCAGAAGGCCGAGCCTGTGGCAACTAGCCAACAAGGGGCTGCTAGGCCAGGCAGGCTGAAAGATCCGCAGTACAGATTGAGGCACCGGCGTAGCGGTATAGCGCGCCGTCTTTATTGCAAGACATTATTTATAGAGGCATATTAACGCCCATGCCTTCTTTTCAGGAGAAAGAGCGCTCGCCGGACTATACCCGGAGAGGCTACCAACTGCACCTCCACAAGCCAGGCTCCAGGGCCGGACTCAGGGGTGGGAACGAGTACAAGGCGTGCACCGGGTGCTCCTCCGACAGAGGATACGGATAGACTGTCCGCCACCCATTCCGAGGTGGAAAGTGCCATGAACCATAGGCGTCGCCGGACTGTTCTTCGTGACGCTTGTTTCTCCCAAGAGGCTTTAGATGCCTTCAACTCGGGAGATGCGCACCTCCGTGCCGCTCAAAATGGTCTAGCCAGAGCCACGGAGCAGTATGTAAAAGACATACGGGTGAGAAAATCTGATGATTATATATATCAGTAGCCCCTGAGACTTGAAACAGTTAGGATAACTGATTTAAGGATCATTTGTTATGTAGGTTCTTGCAGAAAAGAATACTCAACTGTCCTAGGAGCTGGAAGAGTGCAAAGCCCAACTTCAGGCCGCACTGTCCGCTGTAGGGGAGCCCAAAGAGACCCCCGCTGGTGACATATCCGTCAAATGATAAGTATCATATTAGAGTGCGGCTTTATATGCAAATCTGACGATAAAATTGCAGATGATGCTGGAGTGAATCCGGATAAGCAGCAGCTCATACGCCAGCTAAAGGCTGGTGAGAGCGTGCTAACGAGGGTGAGGCACGAGAAGAATGATCTCCAAGATGCCAACACCAAGCTGGGCATGGAACTAAAAGATGTTCGTGCCCAACTGTCGGATTCTGTTAAGGAGAATCAACGGCTTCGACACGGCATATTTAGTAAGTGCTTGAACAAACTTTGAAAAAGAGTTCGGCGAGGAAGCTGGCTGACAAAGTTATGTCTGTAGGTATGCTAAAAGGACGTCCTGCTGAGGAGATGCCTAGTTCAACGGGTGATCTTCTTCTTGAGCTCGCGCAGTTGCATGAACGAGTTCGGCGGGTGATGCGAGGCATTGCCCAGGCCTTGTGGCCGTCCGTCTCCATACCCGAAGGCCTTGGAGAGCTTGGAGAAAAGCTGAAGGGAGCACGGCGGCGTTTCCGATTATGGAAGATATCGGCCTGCCGTCAGGGCGCCAGGGAGGCTTGGGCAATGGTGAAGACACGGTACACGAAGGCTGACCCGAACCACATGGCCGAAGTCGGACCTGTGGGGCCTGACGGCAAGGAGATCCCTGTGAATTTAGTGTACGTCCAAGTAGAATTGGCCGCAAAGTATTCCCAGCAGGACTGTAGACTAGACGGCCTATTGGAGGGCATTGAAGAGGAATTCAACCAGTCAAATTGACTATGTAATTGTAAAGTGACATATATGATGTCTTCTAGCCGGATTGTAGATCGTTTGTCGTGGCAGACCTTTTCGCTTCAACCTCGGGACCCGACAGTCCGGAGTGTATCTGAATACCCTCTCGGTTATATAAGAACCGGGGCATGCGTGGAGACCAGGCGTAGGGGTCATTAGTGCTTTTTCAGACAAGTGCCCAACTAGTTATGTTATATTACATGGGTAGTAAGAAACATCTTCCAGAGAGAGTAGTTCCGTTAAGGGTTCCTTTCCCTGGGTAGGCATGCCCTAAAGTGCATGTCCGGTTTGCGACAAGAAGCACAGTAAAAACGTCTGGGGGCAGATATCGTTAATAAATAAAAGTCATCTTTTGTTCACCGACCGAATATTCTCTTAAGAACGCTAGCTTTCGGCTTCACCCAGTCTGAGGTACACGTCCGGCTGACCTGGCGGTAACAATCGCAGAGGTGCTCCCCTTATGCCCTAGCCGAATTAACGGGAACGTAGGGCATAAATAGAAGAGCCAGGCAACCCAGCTTGGCCAAAACTTAAGTCATATCGATGCATATAATGGTGAAAAAAGGTACATGCGGAAGTATAACGCATGTGTTGGGCGTGATGTCCAGGTAAATAATTTAAGCTTCTATGAAAGAAGCCCCCAGGTGTAGATAGTGCGTCTAACACGTCTGTAATCTACAAGTGAGGCACAAGGTGACCCTTGAAGGCCTAGAGGAATAAAAGAAATAAAGGGAAACAAGACAGACGACGCATATGCAGAAAATGGACAAAGGGAGGGGACTAACATGAAGTCCGGTGCTAGGCGTAGAATCTTTGGAGCCTGGCTGCGTTCCATGGGTTCGGCTCGAGTCGACTAGTCGATGCATCCCATAGTCGGTACGCTCCGTCGGTCAGAACTTGGTCGATGATGAAGGGACCTTCCCATTTGGGATCTAGCTTGTTCTTTTTCTTATCCGGCAGCCGGAGAACAAGTTCGCCAATGTTATAAGTTTTGGCTCGTACTTCTCTGCTTTGGTATCTGCGAGCCTGTTGCTGGTAAAATGCAGAACGGGCTTTCGCTACGTCTCCCTCTTCCTCCAAGGTGTCCAGACTGTCCTGCCGATCGAGCTCGGCTTCTCTTTCTTCGTACATGCGCACTCGAGGTGAGTCATGAATTATGTCACAGGGCAGGACTGCCTCTGCGCCGTACACCATAAAAATGGTGTGTATCCGGTACTACGATTCGGCGTGGTCCGCAGCCCCCAGAGTACGGAGTCGAGCTCCTCTACCCAGTGCGTGTCAGACTATGTTAAGGAGCGCACTAGTCTGGGTTTAATGCCGCTCATTATAAGACCATTTGCTCGTTCGACTTGACCGTTGGTTTGTGGGTGGTAGACTGAAGCATAATCGAGCTTGATGCCCATTTTGCTGCACCAGAGTTTTACCTCGTCGGCCGTGAAGTTCGTGCCGTTATCAGTGATGATGCTGTGGGGGACGCCGTGGCGATGTACAACCCCGGATATGAAATCTATCACCGGTCCGGATTCGGCTGTTTTAACCGGTTTGGCCTCTATCCATTTGGTGAATTTATCCACCATGACCAATAAGTATTTTTTTCTTGTGGGTTCCACCTTTAAGGGGTCCAACCATGTCAAGCCCCCAGACCGCAAAGGGCCATGTAATGGGGATTGTTCGAAGGGCGGTGGGTGGCATATGGCTTTGATTGGCAAAGAGCTGGCAACCGGCGCAATGCTGGACTAAGTCCTGTGCGTCTTCCCGGGCCGTTGGCCAATAGAATCCTATACGAAAGGCCTTGCTCACAAGAGCCCGGGCTGCGGCGTGATGACCGCCGAGCCCGGCATGAATTTCTGCCAAAAGGTTCCGTCCTTCCTCTTCAGAGATGCACCGTTGAAGGACTCCGGTAGCGCTTTTTTTGTACAATTCTCCCTCGTGGACCCTTTAGGCCTTTGATGGCCGCACTATGCAGCGTGCCTCATTTTGGTCCTTCGGGAGTTCCTGTCTAGTTAAGTAGGCCAGGAATGGTTCTGTCCACGGGGCAATAATGGCCATTATTTCGTGGGCTGATTGTGTTATTTTGGTGGCGGAGCCTCCGATTGTGTCAGGGAGTTCGGTATCGGGTATTTTGGCCGGGTCCGGACTGTTGTTATCGGTGTCCCCTTCCCATGCTATGGATGGCTTGAAAATCCTTTCCAGAAAAATGTTGGGAGGGACCGCGTCGCGTTTGGCGCCAATGCGGGCGAGGATGTCCGCCGCCTGATTGTTTTCCCGAGCCACATGGTGAAATTCGAGCCCTTCGAACCGGGCTGACATTTTTAGGACGGCATTGTGATAAGAGGCCTTTTTTGGATCCTTGGCATCAAAGTCTCCATTTATTTGGGATATCGCGAGGTTTGAATCCCCGCGCACCTCTAGGTGTTGAATGCCCATGGATACTGCCATCCGGAGACCATGGAGAAGGGCCTCATATTCGGCTGCGTTGTTGGAGTCTGTATACATTATCTGTAGTACGTATTGAATGGTGTCTCCTGTTGGGGACGTCAAAACGATGTCGGCCCCCAGACCAGCCAACATTTTGGAGCCGTCGAAGTGCATGATCTAGTTTGAATATGTGCCGTACTCTTTAGGGAGTTCGGCTTCCGTCCATTCAGCGACGAAGTTAGCCGAAACTTGCGATTTAATAGCTCGCCGTGGTTTGTAAGTTATGTCGAACGGGAGGAGCTCAATGGCCCATTTGGCAATCCGGCCCGTCGCGTCGCGGTTGTTTATAATATCGTTAAGTGGTACTTCCGAGGCTACCGTTATCGAACACTCTTGAAAGTAGTGTCGCAGCTTCTGGGATGCCATAAATACCGCGTACGCTATCTTTTGATAATGTAGGTACCGTGATTTGCATGGGGTAAGGACTGTGGACACGTAGTAAACCGGCTTTTGAAGGGGAAATTTGTGTCCGTCCGCTTCTCGCTCGACGACAAGCACCGCGCTTACTACTTGATGAGTTGCCGCAATGTATAATAGCATTGGTTTGCCAGTGTTTGGCGCGGCCAGGACTGGGTTTGTTGCCAATATAGCTTTTATTTCGTTCAGTCCGGCCGTGGCGGCGTCCGTCCACTCGAAGTGTTCGGTGCGCCGGAGGAGGCGATAAAGGGGTAATGCCTTTTCTCCCAAACGGGAGATAAAGCGGCTTAGAGCCGCTACGCATCCAGTTAATTTTTGTATTTGTGTGAGGTCAGTTGGGGCAGCCAACTATGACAACGCTCGGATTTTGGACGGATTAGCTTCAATACCTCTACTGGAGACGATGAATCCCAGGATCTTTCCTGCTGGTACGCCGAAAACGCATTTTTCCGGATTGAGCTTGATATCATATGTTCGGAGGTTGTCGAATGTGACCCTCAAGTCATCTACTAGGGTTTCGACATGCTTGGTTTTAACGACCACGTCATCCACGTATGCCTCCACTGTTTTGCTGATCTGGTTTGCCAGGCATGTCTGAATCATGCGCTGATATGTTGCACCGGCGTTTTTTAGCCCGAAGGGCATTGTGTTGAAGTAGAATGGGCCGTATGGTGTGATGAATGCCGTTGCGGCTTGGTCTGGCTCTGCCATTTTGATTTGATGGTAGCCGGAGTATGCGTCGAGGAAACACAATGAATCGTGTCCTGCGGTAGCATCGATGATTTGATCGATGCGGGGGAGGGGGAAGGGATCCTTTGGGCAGGCCTTATTAAGGTCCTTAAAATCGACGCACAACAGCCAGGATTTGTCCTTCTTTGGCACCATCACCAGGTTTGCTAGCCAGTCCGGATGTTTTATGTCTCTGATGAATCCGGCGTCCAATATCTTGGCTAGCTCCTCTCCCATGGCTTGTATTTTAGGCTCGGAGAAACGTTGAAGAGCCTGCTTGACTGGCTTGAATCCTTTTAGGATATTTAGGCTATGTCCAACCAGCCTGCGTGGGATTCCTGGCATGTCTGAAGGGTGCCAGGCAAAAATGTCCCAGTTCTCGCGTAGGAACTCTCGCAGTGCGGCGTCAACATCAGGGTTTAATTGTGCCCCGATGGAAGCTGTTTTTGCAGGGTCCTTTGGATGAACTTGGAATTTGACTATTTCGTCCGCCGGCTTAAAGGAGGTGGACTTGGATATTTTATCGAGTATCACGTTGTCCCTGTTCACCGTGGAGTCTATTTCCATCTTTTGAAGAGTTTCCTCGTAGATGAGGTTTAATCCGCTGCCGCCGTCCATGAGTACCTTGGTGAGTCGAAAGCCGTCCACGATTGGACTGAGGACCAGTGCGGCTGGTACTCGGGCTGTTCGGAATTTAGGTTCGTCACTAGCATTGAAGGTAATAGCCGTGTCGCTCCAAGGATTTATTTCTGCTATGTGGCAAATTTCGGACGTGCTGCGGAGTGTTCACTTCCGTCTTTTATTTGACGCGAAGGTCTTGAAGACCGTTAAGACCGTACTGTTGTCCTCGGGGTGGTGCTCTGTGGTTTTTGGGAGGAGTAGATCCTCACCACTTTTGGCCACCTGCCGGAGTATCCAGCATGCTCTAAGGTTGTGCGTTGGTATCGCATCCGTTGTACTATGAATTTTGCAGGGTCCGTTGAGCCATCCCTCCAGTACGGTTCCTTGCCCCGTAGAGGGCTTTTGCTTTTTGGTAGTTAACCCAGGTGTATTGTGATAATGCACCCTTTTATTTCGGACTGGGTTTGTATTCAGGGCCGGATTATCCCAAAATTTTATTTCAGTTTTCCAGGCGCTTTCCATCGCATAGTACTTTCGTACTATGGACACCAAGTCGGCAAAGCGTGTAATTTCGCGATGGCTTATGGCGTTGAGGATTCCCTTGTCCGTTCAATTATTGCAGAAGAGTGAAATTGCGTCTTCCTCGCGGCAGTCCTTTATCCTATTCTTGACCAGGAGGAATCTGACCCGGTAATGGTGTACTATTTCTGCGGGCTCTTGCCTAATTTGGGATAGATCGCGTATGTTTGGGTGGGTGGGTGGAATTGGATCTGAATCCTCACCCAATCTGAGGCTCAGTGGCCAAGGAGTTTCCAAACTCGAAAGTTTGGATTCTTGGCTGTTTTCCGGTAAATCTGGCCCGCTGCTTGATTCTGGGTTCAGGCTTTGAGTGACATCCTCCCCTCCGCGGGTATCCGGCTTGGAGGGATCGGGAATCCGGACATAGCTAGTCCTTAAGTGTCACACCCTAGCTAGTTCAAGCATTAGAGTGTGCATCATGTTTAATTCCTTTTAAATTTGAAATGGGGATGACAGACCCCCAACACCCCCTCTGGAACAACTAGGGTTTACTAAAAACTTTTTCAATGAACCTGAAATGCCCTTCTAAAAAGCCCACCCTTTTTGTTTTGGGTTAAAACCTTTGACAAAAATGGTGCACATTTTTTCTAGGACATCTAAAGTCATTGAATTAATCCTTATGGTATTTGCATTTGGGCATTTAAATGCTATAAAATATTTTAAATGCTGAAATAATCATAAACTAAAATGTTTGCTGCTGGATATATTCTAAGCAGTGGCCATGATTAATTTTATGATTTATGGTAATGCCCTGGCATTTTTAATAAAGCCCTGAAGTTACAGAAATAATAAATAAATAAAAAAACAGAAAAGGAGAGAAAGAACAGGGACTTACCTGGCGCAGCCCACCAGCCCACCCGGCTCGGCCCAGTCCACTAGCTTATGCCAGTCGTCCCCCTCCTCTCGCCAGGAGGACGAGGAGCGCGTGGCCGGCGCCCGCGGCCACACGCCGGCCACCTCCTTCTTCCGCCGACGCCCTGGAGGCATCCACGAGTGCCACGCTGACCCCCACGTCTCCCTCACTTTCTTCCCACTCTCCCCATGGCCTCTCCCCCTCTCTCGCTCTCTCCCCATCTTCTTGCCGAGTGCAGCCGTCGCCGCCGACAAGCTTCACCGCAGCCACCACCGTCCATTCGTTGCCCCATCATGCCAGGAAGCTCCGCCGTCGTCGACTACATCAAGTAGGCTGAGCCCTGAGCGCTCGCTCGCCCCGGAGACGCTGCACCGAGCTCGTCCTCAACTCCGGCCACCGGAGATCCTATTCGCCGCCCGGCTTGCTCCAGCCCTTCCCCGAGCTCGCCGTTCCCTCCCTTTCAACCGCTGTGAGCTCCGCCGCCGTTTCCCCCTCTCCCCGCGCTCGTCCGCGTCCTCTAACCACATCTGCCATCGAAGCCGAAGCTCGCTGCCGCCACCGCACGTCACTGTTGTGGCCATAGCCACGTTGGGACGCCACCGAGCACGCCTTCGGCTTCCACGCACTCGCAGGAGCCCGTAGCACCCCCGCACGCCCCTCGCCGTGCCCCCTAGCGACTAGCTCGACCTCACCCAAGCTCCGGCCGCCGCCAAACTCGTCGCCGGCGACGTTTCCGACCACCCCAGCTCCACCCACTGCCACCACTCGATGCGGCTTCCTCCCCGCATCACGTAGATAGTCTCCGCCGCCCATTTGGTCGCCGGAGTGCAAATCCCGCACTGCTCCGCCGCGTCTGGCCTCGCCGGCGGCTAGACGCCGACGAGTTTGACTCTGTTTGACCCCTGTGTGGGCCCAGGTTGACCCCCCTGAGTCTATGATAGGTGGGGCCGGTTTGCTAATTAGTTTAGGATTAGTTTTAACTAAATTTAATTAGTTTAGTCACTGACATGTGGGCCCAGGCCCCACTGATAGCTAATTAGTGTTAATTTAATTCTGATAATTAGCTGAGTCACTGACAGACCGGGCCCACTAGTCAGGTTTGACCTGGCCGACCCAGTTGACCGCTGACGTCACACCTATGTCATGCTGACGCATTAATTCAGTTACTGGATTTATTCTTTAATAGGAAATTCCAGAAAATAGCCAAAACTTCTAAAAATCATAGAAAATCAACCATAGCTCCAAATCAAACAAGTTATATATGAAAAATGATCAGAAAAATTCAATCTATCCATCTGTAATGGTTTCATGCATGAAAAAACAAGTTAACCTTGCTGCTTAAGCATAATAAGAGAATGCACTAATAAGGCCATGTTAAATGAGCTAACATTTGAATCTTTGATTCAAATGAGTTCATTCCATCCTGTTTTAGCTTGCATTAGGCCAAGACACATTCATTTTGCCATGTCATAGCATGCATCATACTGTCGCATATTGTCATGTGTTGATTATGTTCGGTGTATCTTTCGTGGTAGGTTCTGCCTCCCGAGGATAACCCCGAGTATCCGTCTGAAGGGCAGTACCCTATTACCACTACAACAGGCAAGCAACCATTGATCATTCCGATACAAACCCATGTTCTCGCTTCTTCTCTTGTTTACTGCATTAAGACAACGCGATTCAAACTGCTGTGTGCTACGGTAGTTGAACCCTTTTCCTCTGCATGACATGTCATTGCCACAGTAACTAGATGAAACCCACTAGCATGTGTAGGAGTTGATTGAGCCATGTATGTGTTTCCTACCTTGCTATGCCTGCTATGCTTAGAGTTGTGTCAGGTCTGGTTCATCTGGGTGATGGGCTAGAGTGATATGATTATGTCGGTAATGTGAGGGATGTGTTGAACATGTTTTGGTAAAGGTATCGATGAGAGGCCATGTAGGAGTAGATGGTGGGTTGTTTCATTGAGGCCGTCCATAAGAACTGAGATCTGTATGTGTGATTTAAGATGCAGTTACTACCATACGTTGGGCCCAAAACCAATGGACCCTCTCGGCTTCTTCATCACCCTAGTACTCTGTCCAGGAGTTGTAAATAGCTTCTGGTGTTTGTAGGTTATGTGTTAGCGGCTGTGCGTAGCGCTGACCCTAGGGGTGGGCTATGTTGCGTACATACACCGTGGCCGGGTATGCCGAGCGCCCGTTTGGCGTCTCGGGACCCTGTTCACATCGTTCGGGGCCGTATGGGGAAACCTCGGCTGGACTCCCTGCGGATGGAATCTGGATAGGCGATAAACCTGGACTAGGGACTTAAGTGTTTAGGTAGGCCGTGGCCGACACCCTCGTTGGGCTTCCGCTTGAACGTTGCCGAGTACATGTCGTGTAAGCGGCGGTAAGTGGTGAAAGCGTGTATGAAGAAGTATACCCCTGCAGGGTTAACATCATCTATTCGAATAGCCGCGTCCGCGGTAAAGGACTACTTGGTTGCCTATACAGTTCATAGACAAGTTAATGGTTACTACTAAAAGACTCAAGACAAGTGTGAGTACCGAGGATGGCCCTCTGTAGGATGACGAGAGAGGATCCCCGGTGGAGTATTGTGTTGGTGAGTAGTGGACTCGTGTGCGAAAACTATTTTACTAGTGGAGTTCCGTAGGATAGCTTAGCCAAGAGTCAAAGCTGGCTTGCTGCAATAACCCCACCACCTTCTTGAGAATGAGCATGTATAGTAGGTTCTGTTGTAAGACTTGCTGAGTGCCTTTGTACTCATGTTTGCTAAACTACTGTTTTCAGACGACAACACATCCCCCTCGGATGGGTTCTACGTAGACCTTGACGTCGACGAGTGACTAGCCACCCAGGTGGTGATCCTGGCCATGGAGGGCCCTATGTAGATAGACAGGCTTCGAGAAGCCTTCTTTCTTTCTAGTGTCTGTACTCAGACTAGTTGCTTCCGCTTGTGCTTATATGATTGTACGACTTGAGTGTCGGATCATGTGTCCCCTATCTGTATGAACATGTTATGTATGGCTCTCTGGAGCCTTTAAATAAAGTACTTGAGTTGTAGAGTTTTGTTGTGATGCCATGTTGTATGTATTCATACCGGGCATATTGTGTGTATGATTGAAATGCTTGGTATGAGTGGGATCCGACAATCTAGTTGTTTATCCTTGGCAGCCTTTCTTATGGGGAAATGTAGTCTAGTGTTCCTCGAGCCATAGTAGTCCGCTACAGCCCGGTTCACCGGAGTCCTGCTAGCCCAGCACTACTGCTCAGGACACTTGACTGGCCGACATGTGTTTCACGTCGTTCCTATGTCTGTCCCTTCGGGGAAATGTCACGCGATGACATCTGGAGTCCTGCCCAGCCTGCTACAGCCCGGGTTCCTCGGAGTCCTGTTAGCCCAGTGCTACAGCCTGGAATCACTCGCTGATGACCGACATGCTCGATGTGATTCATGTATGCCTGTCTCCATAGGTCTGTGCCGCTTTGGGTTCACGACTAGCCATGCCGGCCCGGGTTCTCTGTCATATGGATGCTAGCGACACTATCATATACGTGAGCCAAAAGGCGCAAATGGTCCCGGGCCATGGTAAGGCGACACCCATGGGATACCGTGCGTGAGGCCGCAAAGTGATATGAGGTGTTACCGGCTAGATCGATGTGGCTTGGAATCGGGGTCCTGACAGTGTTGGTATCAGAGCCGGACTGCCTGTAGGTTCGTTGAGCCAAACTGGTCGATGTCGAGTCTATAAATGCTTTAGTTAGATGTAGGGGAATTGATTTTGGGAGGGAATGTAAGGCTCTTTTACTCCTTTACCTTATGCCCTCTGATCTGAGTCATTCGCTTCTCATTCAACGTGGGTTAAGGACTAGTCTCTCTTCTTCTATCAGGTTCACGTGTTACTAATCCATAGTAGCTTATAGGATTGTTGTTACAAGCCTCGGTACAGTTTCTACTACTTTTAGTATGTTGCCCGTTGAATCAGAACCTTGATATGATGTTGTTGAGTGGTATTGCAAACTGTTGTGGATGTCTCAAATCTTTTTCTGAGCATTTACAGCCGTTATGCTGTCCAATTTTCCCTAGAAATTCTAATGTCTTTGCATTGTGGTTGTGCTTTCAGATGGCCACTCGTTCTCAAAACCAAGTGGTTTGCCTGACCCGGTGCCTCGGCGTGCCCAGTCATACTGCTATCTTAGTCCGGGTAATGATCCAGACGGGTTACCGTTGGTATCCCGAATACACTGTCGAAGAGCAGTTCCGAGACTTTAATCAAAGCCAATATTTCTGCACCATCAGGATATTTCCTTCTTATCCTGGATCTACCGAGCCCCTCCACTATTCCTATGGACTCGGGTTTACTGTTGAGATGGATGTGCAGGATGCTGCCTATTCCATGATGACCATCATGCGAGTCCGGACTGGCCTACTTCGGAACACCAACTTCCGTTACATGCCAGGTTCACTTCCGGGAGCGCAAGGGTATCTTCAGGCTATCTATGCTGACTCCACTCAGGAGGACTCATTAACTCATACCACTGCCGAGATGCTCGAAGATAAGGACCGAGAGAATAGGGCCTTGAGGCTGGAGCTTTTCAATACCCGTGCTGATCATTGGGCCACATTGACTCGGTTTGCACCTGCGGTGCAAGCTGGATGTATGGATACAAGGGATCTGTATCCTGTGAGATCTGCTCTGCCAGACATGGTGGATTGGCGTGATGTGGGAGGCATCACCCCACCCCGTGGTCCCCGCAGGTCACCGTTTGTTGGTCCAAGACCTCATCCTAGCCCCTTTGGTCCACAAGCTCCTCAGGACCGGCTGTTCCCGGATGATCACGTTGAACTTCCAGGCTATGGAGGTGACTTCTATGAGGACTATTACGGAGCTGTCTGAGTTAGTAGTAGTATCACTAGTATTGTAATAGTTGTATCTCCACTGTCCTGCGTGACTTGTGGAATATGACTTTGTGTGTGATCAATTCCGGAGGTGTAGACAGATAATGTATAGGAGATTGGAATGCCTCCGATGAGATGTAACGTCTTTCATCATAGTTGTACTTTAGCCTGGGCTTGTACTAAACTATGTATGATGTGTATGACCGTTGGTATATATATGGCAGTTTTATATTACCATGACATACGGATGAACATCTCTGCATTCCGTGTTATCCATTACATTCTGCACTTCCTTGCTAAGTTTGAACCATCCTTATCTAAACCGTTGTCTTGTTTTCTCCTAGGATGGTCAACACCCGCAGCAACCCTGCTGCCCCGGAGCAGGGGGAAGCCAGTGCAGCTAGGGGTGAAAATCTGCCTCACCCGCCCTCTCTGGCCGAGGTGATGCTGGAGGCGGAAAGAAACAAGCGTGAGACTAACCGCTTACTGGAGCGAATTGAGCAGAACACTGCACGCCATCCGGAAATGACTTGGTGTCAATCAATGACTTTATCAAGCTGTAACCACCAAAGTTCAACCATTCCATCGAGCCCCTCGACGCGGATGACTAGCTTCGCAGCATCACCCACAAGCTACGTTCTGCCAACGTAGCCGAAGCCGACAAGGTTACTTATGCTGCCTATCACCTTGAAGGCCCTGCTTGCCTTTGGTGGGAAAACTTCGAAGCTATGCGCCCGGTCGGCCAAATTACTACTTGGGCTGAATTCAGTGAGGCTTTCCGTGAGCATCACATTCCGGAAGGTCTCATAGATCGCAAGAGGGAGGAGTTCTGCAATTTCACCCAAGGAAGACTGACTGTGGATGCATATAGTCGTGAATTTGGGAATCTGGCACGTTATGCCCCTGAAGAGGTATCTACCAACGCTAAGAAGCAGGCATGGTTCCGCAAGGGACTTAGCCCTGAGCTTCGCCGTGATCTTCGTCTGCACGAGTGCACATCCTTTCAGAAGCTGGTCAATAAAGCCATCAGCGCTGAGACAGGCCAGACTGATTATGACGCTTCATGCAAGCACTCCCATGATTTTGGCTCTTCATCCGGCTCGGGAGCTCAGAAGCGCCGGGTGTGGATTCCAAGCATGGCACTGCCACCCAGGTTTATTCCAAGGCCATCCTTTGAGGCGCCTCGTCCCAACCAGCAGTTTGCACCGCCCAAGCCCTATGGTGGCCCCGCTGCTAATGCTGCTCCATGCCCCAATGTGGTGACATGCTTCAAGTGTGGAGAGCCGGGTCACTATAGCCGAGAGTGTCCTCAGAACAACAACCCCAATTAGACTGGAAAGTCCGTTGGCCGTGGTAAGCCAGCGGGAAAGACATTCTATGCCAAGCCAGTCACTACTACACGTGGCCATGTCAACTATGTTTCAGCCGAGGAGGCTCATGAGGATCCTAACGTCGTCCTTGGTACGCTCCTTGTTAACTGCCATCCGGCATCTGTTCTTTTCGATACTGGAGCATCTCATTCATTCATATCCGAGAAATATGCTCGATTGCATAACACGACATTCTGTGACATGGCCTCTACCATGGAAATTCAAACCCTTGGCTCTAGATGGCAAACTTCTAGAGTAAGCCATGGGAATGAAATTCTTGTCGATAGACTTGTCTTCCTTGCATCCTTAATAGCTCTCAAGTCCTCGTACATAAACATCATTTTGGGTATGGACTGGATGTCAGCTCATTATGCTAAGATTGATTGTGCCACTAGAACCGTTCAACTTACTCACCCATCGGGCAAGACAGTCAATGTCTTAACTTGAGTGGCCAAGCGCCAGCTTTACTCCCTAAGTGCCAACCCCCTTCCAAACCTTGAAGATGTTCCGGTAGTCCGAGACTTTCCGGATGTCTTTCCAGAAGAACTGCCAGGTGTTCCACCTGACAGGGATGTCAAGTTTGTGATAGACCTTGTTCCAGGAACCGTTCCAATTTCTAGAAGACCCTACAAGATGGCACCCTTAGAACTAGCCGAGCTTAAGAACCAACTCGATGAGTCCTTGAAAAAGGGTTTCATCCGTCCTAGTTCCTCTCCTTGGGCTTGCCCCGTCCTCTTCGTCAAGAAGAAGGATGGAACGGATCGAATGGTTGTAGATTACCGACCTGTCAACTTGGTCACCATCAAGAATAAGTATCCGCTTCCTAGGATCAACGATCTGTAGGACCAGCTCACTGGGTCCTCAGTCTTTTCCAAAATGGATTTGAGGTTGGGCTACCATCAAATCAAAATAAAAAACGGGGACATTCCCAAAACGGCCTTTGTTACTCGTTATGGCCAATACGAGTATACCGTTATGTCCTTCGGTTTAACCAATGCCCCAGCCACCTTCTCCCGGTTAATGAACTCAGTCTTCATGGAGTATTTGGATAAATTTGTCGTAGTATACCTCGATGACATACTCATCTACTCCAAGAATGAAGAGGAACATGCCGAACATCTAAGGCCGGTATTGATGAAACTTCAAGAGCATCGCCTTTATGCCAAATTCTCCAAGTGTGAATTTTGGTTGCCAGAAGTGACCTATCTAGGCCATGTAATCTCTGGTAAGGGTATTGCTGTCAATCCCGAGCGAGTTCAAGCTGTCCTTGATTGGACTCCACCTGAGACGGTCAAGCAAGTTCGGAGCTTCCTTGGCTTAGCGAGCTATTGCCGCCGCTTCGTTGAGAATTTCTCCAAGGTTGCTAAACCTCTAACTGAACTCCTCAAGAAAGATAAAAAGTTCGAGTGGACTCCACAGTGCGAGTTTAGCTTTCAGGAACTGAAAAGACGCCTGACATCTGCTCCCATACTGGTACCACCAGATTTCTCCAAGGACTTTGTTACCTATTGCGACGCCTCGCGACAAGGACTAGGTTGCATACTCATGCAGGATCTTCAGGTAATTGCCTATGCTTCACGACAATTACACCCACATGAGGAAAACTATCCCACACATGATCTAGAGCTTGCAGCTATAGTCCATGCCCTCAAAACTTGGCGACATTACCTCCTTGGTAATCGTTGCGAGATCTTCACTGATCACCAAAGTTTGAAATATATCTTCACCCAACCAGATTTGAATCTCAGGAAAAGACGTTGGGTCGAGTTGATCTCGGATTACGACTTAGGAATAACTTACACCCCGGGCAAAGCCAATGTCATGGCTGATGCACTAAGTCGTAAGTCCTATTGTAACAACATGATGTTACAACAAAGTCAACCACTTCTCCACGAGGAATTTTGTAAGCTCAATCTTCACATTGTTCCTCGAGGATTCCTATCCACACTGGTGGCGAAACCTACCCTTATGGATCAGATCATCAAGGCACAGAAGGTAGATCCGGGAACCTCCCGTATTAAGAGAAGCATTAAGAAAGGAGTCGCGAATTGTTTCTCCATTGATGATCAAGGTGTCGTATACTTTGGAAATCGCCTAGTGGTTCCAAAGGCACGAAACCTGAGGCGGATGATCCTTAAGGAAGCTCATGAATCCCCTCTCACCATTCATCCCGGTAGTACTAAAATGTATCAAGACCTACGCCAGAGGTTTTGGTGGACTAGGATGAAGAGAGAAATCGCTCAATACATTGCTAATTGCGATGTTTGTCGTCGTGTTAAGGCAGAGCATCAACGGCCTGGTGGCACCCTTCAACCTTTGGCTATTCCTGAGTGGAAATGGGATAAAATCAGTATGGATTTCATCACTGGGTTTCCCAGGACCAAGAGAGGGAATAATGCCATCTTCGTCGTGATCGACCGAATTTCCAAAGTAGCCCACTTTCTACCTATTCGTGAGAGTATCACCGCTAGCCAGCTAGCCGAATTATACATCTCCCGAATGGTGTCTCTTCATGGTGTTCCATTGGAAATTAACTCAGACCGTGGGAGTCTTTTCACCTCTCGATTTTGGGAAAGTTTCCAAAATGCTATGGGAACTCGTCTCTCTTTTACCACCGCCTTCCATCCTCAATCAATTGGTCAAGTAGAGCGAGTCAATCAAATTCTGGAAGATATGCTCCGAGCTTCTGTCATCTCGTTCGGAATGGGTTGGGAGAATTGCCTTCCATTCGCGGAGTTTGCCTATAACAATAGTTATCAATCTAGCTTGGGCAAGGCTCCTTTCGAAGTTCTCTATGGACGAAAATGTTGAACGCCTCTTAACTGGTCAGAAACCAGGGAAAGACAACTCTTTGGCCCTGATATGATTCAGGAAGCAGAAGAACAGGTTCGCGTTATTCGTGAGAAATTGAAAACAACCCAATCTCGTCAAAAGAGCCAATATGATTGTAGACATAAACTCATGACTTATGAAGTCGGCGAGAAGGCTTACCTTCGGGTTACTCCGTTAAAAGGAACCCATCGTTTCGGTATCAAAGGCAAATTGGCTCCTCGTTACATCGGACCCTTTCGCATTCTTGCCAAACAAGGAGAAGTTGCCTACCAATTGGAACTACCTTCGCATCTTTCCAGAGTTCACGATGTCCTCCACGTTTCTCAACTCGGGCGTTGCTTCGCGGATCCTATCCGTGGAGTGGACCACGAAACGCTTGATCTACAAGATAACCTCTCGTATCGAGAATATCCCGTTCGTATCCTTGATCAAGCCGAGCGTACCACTAGACATCATAATATCAAGTTTCTCAAGGTTCAATGGTCACACCATTCCGAGAAAGAAGCCACTTGGGAAAGGGAGGATCGTCTTCGACTCGAGTACCCCACCTTCTTTCCGGAGGATCCTAAATCTCGGGACGAGATTCTTTTGAGTGGGGGTGAGTTGTCACACCCTAGCTAGTTCAAGCATTAGAGTGTGCATCATGTTTAATTCCTTTTAAATTTGAAATGGGGATGACAGAACCTGTCGGGGATATACCCCACGGCGTAAACCGGCCGCAAGTTAACCCAGCCAGGACTTGGCGGTTTATCTGAAGACCCCGCTGACACTTGGCGAGTTACTGGCGACCCGCCCTGACCTGGCGGTTTACAAGCAACCCACCTGGTCATTATGACTCACTGGTGATCCGGCGTGCGGGACAGACGAATGACAAGGCCCAAGGCCCAGAAGGTCGGTTCACGTTTAATGGTGGGCTGGTTTAAGAAGAAAGGCATGAGGAACGTTTATCTTACAAGGAGTTAAGACCTGGACTTGTATCCGGTTTGTATTAGAGATAGACTAGTCCTAGTCCTAATAGGACTCCACATGTAAACCGCCCCTTCAACATATATAAGGAGGGGCAGGGCTCCTCAAAGGGGGAGAAGATTGACAAGTTCCACAAGTTGGACAAGTTAGGTTTAGACAATAGCTCTCGAGATAGAGCACTCTTGTAACCGTGATCATCATCATCAATATCAATGAAGCAGGATGTAGGCTTTTACCTCCACCGTGAGGGGCCGAACCTGGGTAAAACATCGCGCCTCTCGTCCCGCTCAACCCCTCTCAAGCTACCACATAGATGCGTTGGCCTCGTGACCAAGTCCTGACACTAAGGACATCTGCCGTGACAATTCCACGACAGTTGGCGCCCACTGTGGGGCTTGCGCACGGTGGTGTTGAGTTCTTGAAGGGATTTCTTCAGGGATCGAGAAGTTCATAATTTTTCGGATGAAAAAGCTAGCTCGAGAAAGATCTACGTCGACCAGCAGACGGAACAGCGCGTACGAAGTTATGATTGGGAAACTTTAAGGGATGCGTACTAAAGCGGCTGCAGCACGCGCCATAGAGATTCGCCGAGTCCAAGTCGGGATGCGCCGCCGCAAGTCGCCGAGACTGACAAAGTTCTTTCCTACTGATTCAACTCATAAGCAGAGATGAAGATCGATTCTTGGGCGGGCAGTCCGCCGAGGTGGACACCAGTTTCCGCTGCGCCGCCACTATCAAATAACAGGCCATCTCCGCGCACACGCGTTCAAGTCCATCCAGTTGGTCCAGCAACAGTAGCGCTGTCACATCTTGAAACTACAGGCCTGCCACCCACGTGAAGGGCCAAACACCAACGTGAATCAAAAACTAATATTACTAGTACTCCTACATGGGAAGGGCAAAGATGTATGCACCAAGGACCCCTCACGTGAGTTTGCCAAACGTGCTAGTTCACGTAAAAAAAAGAAGAGAGAAGAGAAATAGTAAACCGGCAACGTCCTCAGCGGCCGGTCCCTGCACTGGCGATGAGTAGCTCACGGGCAGCAGTGGTGGCGGATCAAAGATAGTGCCTAGCTCCAAGTTGCTCCTGCTCTACTTCGCCGGAACAATCTTGCTGCAGCCCAAGTTGCTGCTGGCCGGTCAAAGTTGCCGCAAGTAAAAACGTGTCAGGTGATATCCGTCCGGTTTATTTCAACGCATATTGTTTTTGTATGAACAAATACTTTGTCTTGCAATATTTTTTAATGCAGGATAACTATTTATTATAAGAGCGATGGACATGTCATATATAGCTCGCGCCATCTTTATAATGTGCTAGCATCTGACCATGCCCTGGTGCTCGATGAATCGTCACGGCCGGTTTATTTGAACACCGCTGCCGACTCACCCGTCCACACCGGCTTACAGCACCGCGGCCGACTCATCTGTTGTCTGGACGAATCTGGTGATATTCATCCAAGTTTATTTTATTAGTACATATTGTTTTTGTCAAAGAGCAGTTTATCTTTGCCTTGGTCTGCAATATTGTTTATGCAGGACAATTGTTCATTACAAATGAGGCGCTATGTTACGGGCACGGAGCACGCGCTAGCAACGTTCTGCACTGGCGTTTCATCCGTGTCCTACCACCCGGTGAATGAACGTGAGAAGGTCGCCGTCCCTGTGGCCCGGTTTACATCAGCTTGCCGGGACCGCGCCCGCGATTAACTCGCCCGTCCGAGTCGGTTTACGACACCGGTGCCGATCTTCCCCGTTTGCACCGGTTTACAATGCCGCGGCCGATTCATCTATCCGAGCTGCCTCTGATGTTGCGGTCGCTTTTGTCATCTGTCTCTCGCGGCCTGGTCTACATCAACATACCGGGCTGCACCTGTCTGCATGAGCTGTTTATTGGGTATGAGTAAGTCACAGCTTGGGTAGCCCGGTTTTCTTTCAAATTGGAGACAAATTATCATCAAACTGCCGTTTGCACTGGATGGTTCAATGGGCAGGCGCACAAGTCACCGCTACTACAGTTTTGATTAACTTCAAATCGCCGGTTGGAAGAAACCATTGGCCGAGTTGCTGACACGGCTCATATGGGATCATCTGCAACCCGCCGCAGTCACCTTAACCTTCTATGGATTCACATAGTGCTATCAACGCCAATGATATACAAGTTATGCCAGTTTATATCACGGTCAAATATGGAGAGTCTCAAGCCAACTCCTCGAGTCACCTTTGAGACTCGGGGGCTACGATGACATGACTCAGCGAATCTTGCCAGTTTCATTAAATTTAAGAACCCCAGGACGATGGAGGAAAGGATAACCTGGTCCCGGAGGCTACTGTTATATTGATGAAAGTTTAAAGGCCGTCAGATAATTTCCGGTGTAGAAAGTATATGACAGTTACAAAATCCCGGTTCAATGAAGAAGATCCGGGTCATCAGAAAGGATTCCGGTTTAAAATCCGGTTCAAGGGAAGTCAGTCTGACTGCACTCTCAAATATCCGGTTTACAGTCCGGTTCAAGGGAAATCTGTTCTCCCACAAAGCTCTGAAGCGCTCAAATCCGGTTTAACAATGTCCGGTTCAAAAAGGAATTAACCTCTCGCAAGTTCGAGTTTAAAGCACTACACCACGGTCAAGATTTGGTGACACACCTATCTGTTGGCATAGGGTACCTTTGCCGACACATAAATTGTAGCTAAGAGCTAGGCCGACAAAAGATAAAACAGTCGGAGGACTTGATGTTGGCAAAGGTATTGCCGACAGTTGTTTATTTCCTGACACACGTTCAGTCGGCATACACCCTACCTACGCCAACACATTTCCTGCGGTCATACACCCTACATATCCTGACAGATGATTTGTGGGCGTACACCCTATCTACCCCGACAGCTCTTTTGTGGGCGTACACCCTACTTTTGTCGACACATAGGTTGTCCCTCTAGGTATATGCTTTTGCCGACACTTAATTGTAGAGAACAAGTGAGTGAATGGCACTCAGGACAAGCTACCTCACCCTGGGTAGCACACCCATGAGTGTAGCCTAAACCTGGAAAGTCGTGTATGGTGCAAAGGATGGCAGCACGAAGATCAAATATTTCAGACTTAGAAGCATCAAATGTCTTTACACCATGGTAGTACATATCTACTAGATCGTCTACTAAAGGCTCAAGGTAGACATCCATATCACCACTAGGTGCCTTAGGGCCAGGAATGAGCAAAGAAAGGATGAAATTAGGCCGCTTCATGCACATCCAAGGAGGAAGGTTGTATGGAATCAAAAAGACTGGCCAGATACTGTAGGTACTCCTTGTCGTCCTAAATGGATTAAAGCCATCTGTTGTCGCAGCAAACCTAAAATTGCGACTGTCATTACCAATTAGTGGATGTTTGGAATCAAAATCCTTCCAAAAAATAGCATCTGCTGGGCACCTAATCAGACCATCTTTGGTACGTTGTTCATCATGCCACCTCATGTCAGTTGCAGTTTTAGAGGACGCAAAATACCTTTGAAGCCTTCTTTTAATAGGAAAATAGCGAAGAACCTTTTTAGGAACCCTATGTACCCTTTTCCCATCAGGACTCTTCTTTTCTGATTTCCACCTTGAAGTTTTACACTTTGGACACTGATTATCCTTATCAAATTCATTTCTGAATAGTACACAATCATTTTCACATGCATGAATATTTACATACCCAAGCCCAACAGATTTAACTATTTTCTTAGCTTCATTGAAATTTTTGGGAAGTACTAAACCTTTGGGGAATGCATCGCTAAGTAACTCAAGCACCATGTCAAAACTTTTGTCACTCCATCGCCCAAGAAGTTTGATGTGGAGCAATTTGACAACAAAACGCAATTTTGAGAAGTTTTTACACCCAGGGTATAGCTCTTTGTTGTCATCATCAACCATCTTCAAATAAGCCTTGGTATCAGCATCAACATGGGGGTTGTTACTGTCCTCATTGTTCTCTTCCAACACCCCCCCATCATCTAATCCATAAGCTATGTCTCGCAAGAAATCAGCTAATTCATTATCTGCCGATGAAGTCTCTGCTTCTACCCCCTCAACATTTGGGAAAGAGTGGCTAGATTCTCCATGAAACAACCATGTATGATACCCCTCCATGAAACCCGTACATATCAAATCGTCACGTACTTCAGTTGCTACTCTCCATTTAGAGTTCAAACATATCTTGCAAGGACACAAGATTTTGTTTCCATTCGTTGAATTAATAAAAGCAAACTCTATAAACTTGTCTACCCCCTGTACATACTCATTTGTGTGCCTACATGTAATTTTTTTAGATATCAGAATAGTTCATGACATAATTATACCGCTTATGAGTTGGAAAAAAAAGCTAATTTGATGTACCTAGGCTGAGACAACCATGTTTTGTCCATGATGCACCCTTAATATCAAATTTGCCAACTAATCTGTATTTGGCCAGTGCGGCAGTGTTAGCTTTGCATCCGTGAAGCTACAATCATTATGCAAGCAACAATAGAAATATCAAACTATCATTATTGAAGCAACAGAAACAACTGCATATGGTTCAAGTTTAGTAATACACAAGCAAACAACAGTATATAGAAGGAAATCACAGGAGGAGCTGATGCTTACCTCACGGAACAGAGTATGGATGGGGATGAGTCTTGTGCAGAAATCGGCAGCAACGACGACTCGCTTTGGGAGGGGCGCGGCTCGCAGGTCGAAGACTGACGGCGCCCAGGATGTTCTGAGGCGGCTGGAAGTCGGGGGTGAGCGCCGGCTGGATGTGGGGGATGCAAGGACGGCGGATTCGATGTAGGGGTGGAGCTCAGGGGAGGCCGGGCGTCGGGCTAGAGCTCGACGGCAGCTGGGCGTCGGGGTGGTGCTCGACGGCGGCTGGGCGTCGGGGTGGTGCTCGACGGCGGTTGGGCGTCAGGGTGGCGCTCGACGGCGGCTAGGAGATGGGGTGGAGCTCGACGGTGGCTAGGCGACGGGGTGGAGCTAGACGGCGGCTGGGCGACGGGGTGGAGCTCGACGGCGGCTAGGCGACGGCGTGGAGTGCGAGGACGCGAGGACGGTGGCTGGGGCGTCGGGGTGGAGCGCGAGAACGGCGATGACGGTGGATCGAGCGTGAGGGCGGCGGCGGCAGGCACGGGTAGGGTTATGGAATTGTGTTTTTTTGATTGAGGTAGGAACTGGCTAGATTTGGGGATATTTTGCACGGGCACGCCGAAAATTTCGCCTCCTCGCGCCTAAATCTCGCGCCAAGTTTGCAACCTCCGGTCGATTGACACGTGTCAACCTACGCCGACACTTAATCCGTGCCCATACACCCTACATATGCCGACACATCTGACGTCGCTAAGTGCGTATCTACGCCAACTGATAAACTGTCAATCGCCACACATGTGCCGACACATGACGTGTTGTTAAGAAAACGCCGACTGATACGTGGTGGCTTTGTGGTTGCTGACACTTACTGTGTCCACATTGATTTATCTTCGCCGACACATGATGTGAAGACATAACTTAAAAGATACGCCAACACTTATTTTGTGGACATCAGTAGACCTTTGCCCACAGAATTGTGTCACCTAAACTCCACCGTGGTGTAGTGAAGGCCGTCAGAAAATTTTCCGGCTGAAAATGAAGATTCCGGTTTAAAATTCGGTTCAAGGGAAAGATGTCTCCCACAAAGCTTTGAAGCTCTCAATATCCGGTTCAAGATCCCGGTTCAGAAGAATTTATCTCTTGCAAAAAGTTAAAAATTGCCAAAGAGGACCTGCTGCCACGATGTGCGGTTCAAACATGGGTATTCTACCTTACTGGCCATGACATATTATTGATCACATGGGAACCTCAGCTAAAGCGGGGTATTTGTTTTTGTACATCATGTGTGGTTACATGGAGTTGTTCTAAAGCGGCCTCTGGTTTACCCCTTGAGTTAGCTTTTCAAAAGCATCATGTTATATCACTTGGGGGCATGGTCGTGTCCGAACCAATGCAATACCTCTTGATAGGCGAGAGCCACCAGATCACTTGGGGACTTGGTCACGTCTGAACCAGTCATGCCTCTTGATCGGCCTAAGGCCACAGAATCACTTGGGGGCTTGGTCGAACCCGAACCATTTCCATGCCACTTGATCGGCATAAATGCCACGGTTTCATTTGGGGACCTGGCTGGCTTGAACCATAGCTACACCTATCGGGAGCTTGGTCGTGTCCGACCATGGTAACACCATCTGATCAGCTCAATAAGCCTCTTTTTGCAAATAGTTTTATCATTGCCTTTGCTTCAATATTTTCCTTGATAATTATTTCTTTTGTTGCGTTTTTAAACCGACAATTCTTAAACCGGTTCGACTGTCAAATTACAAATTGATGGAACACGGTCAAATCTTAACCCGGAGACTATCTGCCCGGTTTGATTTTTTGTTACCATCCTATTATGGAGTAAACCGGTGTTTATCACAACCCGACACGGTTTTATCATAAACCGGCACAATATGGAAGGAGTTATCAATACTCAAGATTGGGGTTATCACTTTTACTACAAAAAGTTGGTAAAACCAACAATGTGATTCAATGCCATAGGTATGATCTATTTCATATTTGATTATTCTTAAGTGCAGTTTATAAACCCGGGTTATATGTTGGGCATTATGATCCGTCCAGCGGTAAACCGCCAGGACACTTTAAACTTGTTGTATGCAGAAACACGTTTGTTAAACCGGCCTGGCTTTGGACTATAAGTCGCCAGTATATATATTTGGATTGCACCATTGGAATCATGCGCTTATAAATCATTGGGTTATATTATTCAAATAGCCAAACTTGGCTGGATTTTCATTATGATATTGAATGAATAAGGTTTCCATACCGGATTATATTATCTTGAATAGCCAACATGGCTGGATTTTTTTTGGTTATTAATAACCGGTATTATTGAGTTTTCAAAGTCACTTTAGCGCAATGGTTATTATTTTATCAAAGGATATGATTTATTCTACAATGGAAGGAATAGTCCCGAGTCGCTGCAGGCTTACAACCCGGCACTTGGGGGCTACATTATTCAAATCGAGATTACATGCAAGTCTCATGTCGCTGCAAGCATGCATCATGACACTTGGGGGCTAATGCCAAGTCATTTTTAGTCTTACTGAAGACCCGACTCATCATATTATAATGAGCCGGCCCTTGGGGGCTACCAATTGCTCCTGTCAACAATTTAAGGTACACAAGTTATTATCCATTATGTTGAAGGGTCCACTCCTCAGTTGATAAAGCACAAAGCTCTTAACCTTGTGGATGTGGGTTCAAGCCCCATGATGGGAGTTACATCATATGATGTTATTTTCAATGAAGTATATATAAAGTCCCAGCTCAATATTATCTTACTGAACCGGCCCTTGGGGGCTACACTGATTGAAGTTTATATAAGCAATTACAAGTCCCAGATTGCTGCAAGCATGACAACCCGGCACTTGGGGGCTACATATATGGAGCATTCAGTTTATATGATTGAGATGAACAAACCGGATTTATTCAAGGTTGAAACACTTATTGGAGCAAGTCTTAAGTTATCACTATGTTCTCCTCTTAAGACTTGGGGGGCTACAGGTATTATGCATATAAAGGAGGAACATCTTCATTTTATCAGTTTTGAGTAAATCAGGAAGATCAATTACATGACCCGGTGTCGACAACAATTATGACCCGGCGCCATCAATATTTATAAACAGGCTAATTTGGTAATATTAAACCGGCAAGTTTTACATCTTCAAACCGGTTGAATATCAGATAAGTATTTTCAGACCCATGTTTCTTAAACCGGCGCTTTGGGAGCTGAGTCAAAGGAGTTATTCTTCACGATATTTCTCGGTGACAAACCAAGGTCGGCAAATTGATTATGAAGCTGGTCTGTTGACCCGGATTTCTCAGAAGGAGGAAATAACAAGGACTTAAGGATGATCAGGTACCGGTTTACAAAAATTCTTAACCCGGAGCATAACCTGTCAAATTTGTTCTTGTGTTTATTTTGCAGCATAAGTTTACCATGAATAAATCCAAGCTAAACTTGGGGGCTAATGTCGGGGATATACCCCGCGGCGTAAACCGGCCGCAAGTTAACCCCATCCAGGACTTGGCGGTTTATCTGAAGACCCCGCTGACACTTGGCGAGTTACTGGCGACCCGCCCTGACCTGGCGGTTTACAAGCAACCCACCTGGTCATTATGACTCACTGGTGATCCGGCATGCGGGACAGACGGATGACAAGGCCCAAGGCCCAGAAGGCCGGTTCACGTTTAATGATGGGCCGGTTTAAGAAGAAAGGCATGAGGAACGTTTATCTTACAAGGAGTTAATACCTGGACTTGTATCCGGTTTGTATTAGAGATAGACTAGTCCTAGTCCTAATAGGACTCCACATATAAACCGCCCCTTCAACATATAGAAGGAGGGGCAGGGCTCCTCAAAGGGGGAGAAGATTGTCAAGTTCCACAAGTTGGACAAGTTAGGTTTAGACAATAGCTCTCGAGATAGAGCGCTCTTGTAACCGTGATCATCATCATCAATATCAATGAAGCAGGATGTAGGCTTTTACCTCCACCGTGAGGGGCCGAACCTGGGTAAAACATCGCGCCTCTCGTCCCGCTCAACCCCTCTCAAGCTACCACATAGATGCGTTGGCCTCGCGACTAAGTCCTGACACTAAGGACATCTGCCATGACAATTCCACGACAGAACCCCCAACACCCCCTTGGAACAACTAGGGTTTACTAAAAACTTTTTCAATGAACCTGAAATGCCCTTCTAAAAAGCCCACCCTTTTTGTTTTGGGTTAAAACCTTTGACAAAAATGGTGCATATTTTTTCTAGGACATCTAAGGTCATTGAATTAATCCTTTTGGTATTTGCATTTGGGCATTTAAATGCTATAAAATATTTTAAATGCTCAAATAATCATAAACTAAAATGTTTGCTGCTGGATATATTCTAAGCAGTTGCCATGATTAATTTTATGATTTATGGTAATGCCCTGGCATTTTTAATAAAGCCCTGAAATTACAGAAATAATAAATAAATAAATAAATAGAAAAGCAGAGAAAGAACAGGGACTTACCTGGCGCAGCCCACCAGCCCACCCGGCTCGGCCCAGTCCACTGGCTTATGCCAGTCGTCCCCCTCCTCTCGCCAGGAGGACGAGGAGCGCGTGGCCGGCGCCCGCGGCCACACGCCGGCCACCTCCTTCTTCCGCCGACGCCCTGGAGGCGTCCACGAGTGCCACGCCGACCCCCACGTCTCCCTCACTTTCTTCCCACTCTCCCCGTGGCCTCTCCCCCTCTCTGGCTCTCTCCCCATCTTCCTGCCGAGTGCAGCCGTCGCCGCCGACAAGCTTCACCGTAGCCACCACCGTCCATTCGTTGCCTTGTCATGCCAGGAAGCTCCGCCGTCGTCGACTACATCAAGTAGGCCGAGCCCCGAGCGCTCGCTCACCCCGGAGACGCTGCACCGAGCTCGTCCTCAAGTCCGACCACCGGAGATCATCTTCGCCGCCCCGCTCGCTCCAGCCCTTCCCTGAGCTCACCGTTCGCTCCCCTGCAACCACTGTGAGCTCCGCCACCGTTTCCCCCTCTCCCCGCGCTCGTCCGCGTCCTCTAACCACCTCTGCCATCGAAGCTGAAGCTCGCCGCCGCCACCGCATGTCGCCGTCGTGGCCATAGCCACGTTGGGACGCCACCGAGCACGCCTTCGGCTTCCACGCACTCGCAGGATCCCGTAGCACCCCCGCACGCCCCTCGCCGTGCCCCTAGCGACTAGCTCGACCTCACCCGAGCTCCGGCCGCCGCCAAACTCGTCACCGGCGACATTTCCGACCACCCCTGCTCCACCCACTACCACCACTCGACGCGTCTTCCTTCCCGCATCACGTAGATAGTCTCCGCCGCCCATTTGGTCACCGGAGTGCAAATCCCGCACTGCTCCGCCGCGTCTGGCCTCGCTGGCGGCTAGACGCTGGCGAGTTTGACTCTGTTTGACCCCAGTGTGGGCCCAGGTTGACCCCTTGAGTCTATGACAGGTGGGGCCGGTTTGCTAATTAGTTTAGGATTAGTTTTAACTAAATTTAATTAGTTTAGTCACTGACATGTGGGCCCAGGCCCCATTGATAGCTAATTAGTGTTAATTTAATTCTAATAATTAGCTGAGTCACTGACAGACAGGGCCCACCAGTCAGGTTTGACCTGGCCGACCCAGTTGACCGCTGACGTCACACCTATGTCATGCTGACACATTAATTCAGTTACTAGATTTATTCTTTAATAGGAAATTCCAGAAAGTAGCCAAAACTTCTAAAAATCATAGAAAATCAACCATAGCTCCAAATCAAACAAGTTATATATGAAAAATGATCAGAAAAATTCAATCTCTCCATCTGTAATGGTTTCATGCATGAAAAACAAGTTAACATTGCTGTTTAAGCAGAATAAGAAAATGCACTAATAAGGCCATGTTAAATGAGCTAACATTTGAATCTTTGATTCAAATGGGTTCATTCCATCCTGTTTTAGCTTGCATTAGGCCAAGACACATTCATTTTGCCATGTCATAGCATGCATCATACTGTCGCATATTGTCATGTGTTGATTATGTTCGGTGAATCTTTCGTGGTAGGTTCTTCCTCCGAGGATAACCCCAAGTATCCGTCTGAAGGGCAGTACCCTACTACCACTACAACAGGCAAGCAACCCATTGATCATTCCGATACAAACCCATGTTCTCGCTTCTGCTCTTGTTTACTTCATTAAGACAACGCGATTCAAACTGCTGTGTGCTACGGTAGTTGAACCCTTATCCTCTGCATGACCTGTCATTGCCACAGTAACTAGATGAAACCCACTAGCATGTGTAGGAGTTGATTGAGCCATGTATGTGATTCCTACCTTGCTATGCCTGCTATGCTTAGAGTTGTGTCAGGTCTGGTTCATCTGGGTGATGGGCTAGAGTGATATGATTATGTCAGTAATGTGAGGGATATGTTGAACATGTTTTGGTAAAGGTATCGATGAGAGGCCATGTAGGAGTAGATGGTGGGTTGTTTCATTGAAGCCGTCCATAAGAACTGAGATCTGTATGTGTGATTTAAGATGCAGTTACTACCATACGTTGGGCCCGAAACCAATGGACCCTCTCGGCTTCTTAATCACCCTAGTACTCTGTCAAGCAGTTGCAAATAGTTTCTGGTGTTTGTAGGTTATGTGTTGGCGGCCGTGCATAGCGCTGACCCTAGGGGTGGGCTATGTTGCGTAGATACACCGTGGCCGAGTATGCCGGGCGCCCATTTGGCGTCTCGGGACCCTGTTCACATCGTTCGGGGCCGTATGTGGAAACCTCGGCCGGACTCCCTGCGGATGGAACCTGGATAGGCGATAAACCTGGACTAGGGACTTAAGTGTTTAGGTAGGCCGTGGCCGACACCCTCGTTGGGCTTCCGCTTGAAGGTTGCCGAGTACATGTCGTGTAAGCGGCGGTAAGTGGTGAAAGCGTGTATGAAGAAGTATACCCCTACAGGGTTAACATCATCTATTCGAATAGCCGCGTCCACGGTAAAGGACTACTTGGTTGCCTATACAGTTCATAGACAAGTTAATGGTTACTACTAAAAGACTCAAGACAAGTGTGAGTATCGAGGATGGCCCTCTCGTAGGATGACAAGAGAGGATCCCCGGTGGAGTATTGTGTTGGTGAGTAGTGGACTCGTGTGCGAAAAATATTTTACTAGTGGAGTTCCGTAGGATAGCTTAGCCAAGAGTCAAAGCTGGCTTGCTGCAATAACCCCACCACCTTCTTGAGAATGAGCATGTATAGTAGGTTCTGTTGTAAGACTTGCTGAGTGCCTTTGTACTCATGTTTGCTAAACTACTGTTTTCAGACGACAACACTGCCCCCTCTGATGGGTTCTACGTAGACCTTGACGTCGATGAGTGACTAGCCACCCAGGTGGTGATCCTGTCCATGGAGGGCCCTATGTAGATAGACAGGCTTCGAGAAGCCTTCTTTCTTTCTAGTGTCTGTACTCAGACTAGTTGCTTCCGCTTATGCTTATATGATTGTATGACTTGAGTGTCGGGTCATGTGACCCCTATCTGTATGAACATGTTATGTATGGCTCTCTGGAGCCTTTAAATAAAGTACTTGAGTTGTAGAGTTTTGTTGTGATGCCATGTTGTATGTATTCATACCGGGCATATTGTGTGTATGATTGAAATGCTTGGTATGAGTGGGATCCGACAATCTAGTTGTTTATCCTTGGCAACCTTTCTTATGGGGAAATGTAGTCTAGTGTTCCTTGAGCCATATTAGTCCTCTACAGCCCGGTTCACCTGAGTCCTGCTAGCCCAGCACTACTGCTCAGGACACTTGACTGGCCGGCATGTGTTTCACATCGTTCCTATGTCTGTCCCTTCGAGGAAATGTCACGCGGTGACATCCGCAGTCCTGCCTAGCCTGCTACAGCCTGGGTTCCCCGGAGTCCTGTTAGCCCAGTGCTACAACCCGGAATCACTCGCTGATGACCGACATGCTCGATGTGATTCATGTATGCCTGTCTCCATAGGTCTGTGCAGCTTTGGGTTCACGACTAGCCATGTCGGCCCGGGTTCTCTGTCATATGGATGCTAGCGACACTATCATATACGTGAGCCAAAAGGCGCAAACGGTCCCGGGCCATGGTAAGGCGACACCCGTGGGATACCGTGCGTGAGGCCGCAAAGTGATATGAGGTGTTACCGGCTAGATCGATGTGGCATGGAATCGGGGTCCTAACATTAAGATAGATGAAGTTTTGCCGCATTGTTCTTCCACCACTGCAACGTGATGGGTGACATGGGGAGAGTTTATTTCTCTTAGATCGGATTTAGGCCCAATCTGATCGTAGTCTGTACCGACTCCCAGGGCGGCGATACGATCCAAGAGCTCATTCAGGGAAGAGAGCTCCATTGGATCTAACTTCTCGGCGAGTTCCGAGTTGATGTGAAGATTGCTTTCGATGACCCGAGAAGTCATCGTCAGCGCAGCGGCCGAACAGGCGGTCATAAGAAAACCCCCTAGCTGGAGAGTTTGGCCGATAGCCAGAGCTCCCTCAGCGATAGTGTCGTCTTTAAAGACGGGACGAGACATCCTTCCTTGTGGCGACGGCACAGCGGAACTCTCAATGAAAACACCAATGTCGGTGTCAAAACCGGCGGATCTCGGCTAGGGGGTCCCGAACTGTGCGTCTAGGCCGGATGGTAACAGGAGGCAAGGGACACGAAGTTTTACCCAGGTTCGGGCCCTCTTGATGGAGGTAAAACCCTACGTCCTGCTTGATTAATATTGATGATATGGGTGTTACAAGAGTAGATCTACCACGAGATCAGAGAGGCTAAACCCTAGAAGCTAGCCTACGGTATGATTGTATGTTGTGATTGTTGTCCTACGGACTAAAACTCTTCGGTTTATATAGACACCGGAGAGGATTAGGATTACACAAGGTCGGTTACAAAGGAGGAGATATCCATATACGTATTGCCTAGCTTGCCTTCCACGCCAAGTAGAGTCCCATCCGGACACGAGACGAAGTCTTCAATCTTGTATATTCATAGTCTAAGAGTCCGGCTAATGGAGATAGTCCGGCTGTCCGAAGACCCCCTAATCCGGGACTCCCTCAGTTTCCATCTGTAAACTTAATCTTGTAAGACAATTCCTCACTAGTGCCGAACACAAGGTCAAAATCTTCGTCTTCAAAACCATGTTTGAAAGCTTCATCTTTCCATAAAGAGATCAAAGAAAGGACCTGGTTCCGGTAGTAGCATGGGACATACTGCATAAAAGTAAAATCAAGACAAAGGTATATAAATGTTTTACTGATTTTCAGAAAACAAATGCATGAAAGAGTTTTTTTCCTTGAAATTTCTTGGTTTTCAGGCACGGGCACAGGCAACGTCTATGACATTTAATTAAAACTATACAAAACAATTGAACTTCTAATTACATCAAGGCCTATAAAATAAAAACAAGCATGCGCAGTATAGTTCGCTCCGAAGGAATACGTGTGGTTGCTGACTGCTGAATAAAGATAACTGTAACGAATACAGTGACCAAGGTTTGTTACTGGCCACGCATGATTTGGTAGCAAAACTTACCAGGCATGACTCATAACAATGAGGCAAAGACACAATCAAGAAAGATTGGGCAACATCAGATTCAACACCGGGACAATTGAGGTTGCTGCAAACATCACACGCCATCTTTGTCTGCGAGATGTAACAATCTATAAGACTCGGGTTCATTAATTACTAAAGAAAAATTTATTTCAACACTCCGCTAATGGTACAAAGAATTAAAGGACTGTATATCACTGATACACGCTTGTTTCAACGAGTAAGACAGAGCGGAGCGAATGCTGATATGGTGATATCCATTGATGTTAGTGTCTTTGTAAAAAATGAAAGAGCACGCACAGACCTCTTCAAATCTACAAGCTCTTGCAGCGAACTAGCTGGAAAAAAATCAACTGTTGTCCTCCAAGATTATTCCCCTATAGAACCTCTTCAAAGGGGTAGGATATTAACACAAAAACTAAAATTAAGAGGGTAACAGACAACAAGAATCCATCTAAAAAAGACAGTGCGCAACGCGTAAGTATTAAGCAGAGGGGAAAATTTTTACTGTATTTTAGAGCAAGTGGGCGAATCGTAGATATCTTCTGATGCATTATGGAGAGGGAAGAAATTTTGTGTACTCTCTCGCCAAAGTTGAAACTACTGACAACAGTAAATGGCTCCTTGCCATCCCAGCGCAAAAAAGGGGCATGGGAGGGGGGTGGGGGTTGGTGGGTCTAGCGAGTAGGTGGAGTATTTGGTCGAGCCGGACCATGTCGAAGTCCCTCGCCTTCATTTCCCCTCACGCTCTCTCACTATCTCTCTCTCTCTCTCCTTCTCTCCTCTCAAATTCGACGCCGCCTACGGCATCGGAACTGCTCACACCCTTTGGGCCGTGTCGACACAAAACTTCAGACAAGAGGGGAGGAAAGAAGGCTTGAACTTCCTTGAACTAGATTTTGATTTCTATGTAGGTGATTTCCTGCTACATGCGGAGCGTTCAACTAGGGTTTGTTTTCCAAACAAAAGATCTGAGCTCTGAACATTCATGTGTCCTTGTAGGAGAACCCTGACACCATCAAAGACCATGATTTCTGTGGCAAAGAGCTCGACCGTCCTCTCTACTGTGTTCTTCATGATACCAAGCCTCTCAGGTGTGTGGCTTCTGAAGGAAGTGACACGGGGAGGAGGTTCTTCGGCTGTGCTGTGAAAGTTAGTCATTTTCGAAAATCTGAGTTACTTTCTTGTTGAATCAAACTGTTTGGATATAGGACTTGTAGTCTACCAAAGAAGACTGATTTCTTCTTGTGTTTTCCGGTTGATTGTAGGAAACTTGTGTAGTCCTTTTACTTTACAAAAAAGGTAAAGGTCGCTACTTATTTTACATAATTGAACACAAAAGAAGTGATCTAGACACTCTCATGTTTGTTAGACACTCTCATGTTTGTTTACAAATGGGACTTCTGTTTAATAGTCAGTATATTATTCAAAAAAAAACTCTCTAAATAAGTTGTCTGCAGAGGTAGCTCCAGATTAATTCAAGCTGGCTTAAAAGAAACTAAGTACAATTATGAAATAACTCCGCGTACAGGGTGAGCGAAGCACCATAATTAGTATTGTGGGTACCTAACCATTGAAGTGCCACATTGCACAAGCACGGTCCATAGTTAGTTGAATGAGGTTATAAACCAAGTATATGTGAACTTTATTATTTTCTAGAGCTTCTGCAGCAGTGTATTAATAGTCTCTGTTTGTTTTGTTCCTTTTTTGTTCGCAGAGAGGCATGAACTATGGAGTCGTCGAATGGGTTGACCGCCCATGGCCTATCATTATGCAGAGGAGCCTACTCAAGCTCTGGGGGATGTTAGATGAGAGCAATGATGATAGGCAAGCAAAGGATGAAGAGATAAGCAGGCTTAAAATGGATAATGAACAAGTGAACCTTAAGCTCGAGAATCTTGTTGCAGCTGTGGAAAGAACTAATGTAACTACCATGAAGATTGACAGGCAGAAGAAGTGGATGGGTATCGTTGATAAAGACGTCAAGCTCATTCAGAGGTCTCTCACAAGTGTCATTCACAATCTTAAGGACGACAAGGGTGAGATTAAGCTAGACAGGGATTTTCTGAAGGAGGAGGTGCATAAGCTGAAGGAGAATAGAAAGAAGATACAAAGCGTCATCTGTGATCTTTTGGGGCAAGGGTTTGCGAACACTGATGACCTCCTGATGATCAAGGCTATCCTCGAAGAATGATTATTAATAGTTGCCTTCTTTTGAAACATTGCAAGGGATACGCGTCTAGTATAAGTTTATGCTTGGACATGGTTACTTGACTAAAGGCATGTATCTCATTTTTTGCAATCTTTCAGAGGGTGTGTGACGGTCTACACACATCAAATATTGATCTCCTGAATATTTTTATATTTCAAAGAGGGCGCATCCGGCAATCTTTCGTCTTGGATCGTTCCACGAGACATGGGTTACTGTAATCTAGCAAGGCACAGATGTCGCTTTTGCAGGCATGGGGAACCATGCCTCTGGTGACGTAGCACTGACTTGTTAAAGGCACGGTCCTATGTTAGACAGGAGCGTCGCACTAGCACTGACACACATAAAATCTACAATCTACAGAGTCGCGCTTACTCCTGAAGCCGATGCACGCCAGTGCCGACTCGATTGTTTGTACTCAGACATAAACTCGTTCACAGACATGCATTTACACAAAAGGCACGTACAGTCTGAGGTCGCTGGGAGCACGGTTTGACATTAAACAGAGCCACAGCCATGTGCACGTACAGTCTGCCATGAAAGGAGGCAACACCGTCTGGTCACTACAGACGCACTGGTTTACATGCACTAGATGCACGTTCCTTGCAGAACAGGCAAGGCAGTGCCTCTTCTCTTCCAAATTTTTTTGTTTCATGGTCGACGACCGCACACGAATGTTTTTGTAGCATCACGATAGTGACATAAAACTATCAAATTTTCAGAACAGCGGGTGCATAGCACAAAAGCATTGTTATAACAAGCTTACAAAATGGTGCAAAAGGCTTCAACCATGTTTAGACATAACACCGAATCAAATTGGCATAGTAACATCTAACTGTACTAGCTTGAGGAACTAACTACATCCCTGTGTCCAGCAGGCACAAGTGAACGGATCTGACAAATCCAGGCATTCAGCACGCTTGTGTTTCAAATCCAAGCACAGATGATTGCAGCATGCTGATAACTTGAGATGGGCGCGTTTGGAAACTTTATTCTCCCATAGGAACAACTTCTGTTGTTGTTTGTAAAATTCTTGTGTGAAGTCTGAGGGAAAGCGAAACTTAATCCTCATGTTCTGTAGCTCCACTGCATTCAGAATAAAGAACCTCACAAACTCAATATTCTTCCCGCTTTTTTCATAATCTTCCAGCATTACTGTCTTTAAATGAATGATGTGTTCTTTGAGAAACGCACGGTGCTTGCGACGCCAAAAATTTCTTGCACCATCAGGAACGTTTCGTCCCTGAAAACACATAAAGGTTGAAAGATACTCAAGATCTATGGAAGGACAAAATGAACGATAAATTGCATGACCCCCGTCCCAATCATTTTGTCGAACATTTCCCTAGATACGGATGTTTGTATAATAATAAAAAAACATGCCTAGACATAGGATGTGTCCATTGCAAACAAAATGTAAGATAAGCTTTTTGATATGCAAGGAGTGCTGCACTATGCACGGTATGACCTTTTCATTGGGCGTGAGAATCATCACTTGAACAAACAAGTTCTCCAGATTTGGAAGGCACTTAAGCAAGTGAATGAGCAGGTCCACTTGATAAGTCATGTCCAAAAACAGGGTTTTGACAGATTGCCGCATTGTAGATAGGCTGGCCGTCGCCAAATCCTTCACATAACATGGAAAATAAAACATAAAATTATTAGAACAAAAGGTTGGATGACATGAAACTAGTTTCTCAAGGAAATGCAGCTGGAATTATTGTGAAATGCAGTACCATAAGACATGTGGAGTCAAGCGAGATCCTGAATTTGCCCAATGTCTCCAGTTTGGACGCAGAGACGATGAATACCTCCATGTTATTGCTCTGGACATCGTGGACCAACCTTTGAAGTGAGGGGGCATCCTCGATGATGAATTTTCCTATCTCACCACGGATGCCGATGCTTACAAGTTTAGGGGAATTTATTGTGATCCGATGCCTTTCTCTGTTGCAAACAAGTAGCAGGCACTCGAGTGTAGGGCAACTAGAGTTGATCATGCTTTGCAACGAGAAGTCTGATATATCAACCTCAACAAGCAAAAGTCTCTTGACCAGTGGCAGTTCAAGTACCTCTACATAATGGTCTGGTATCTGGCAACACGCGAAGCTCACAGTGCGCAGAGAACAGGAAAACCGAAAGACGGACTTCGGTAGTGAGGGCGTAGATGAAGAGCATGTGTGCGATAGTTTGACAGTTTCTTTCACAAATCGTGGAAATAGGTAGTAAAACTCAAGCACCTGGAGATTGTTCGATCTGGGGGACTCAAGCCAGGTGTGGATAGTAGAGGGTCTGCATTGGAGGTAGCTCGCCGGTATACAAAGGCGGAGAACTGCAACCACATGGCTGGAGAGGATGGACTCTGGAAGGCAAGAACCGTCACCAGGAACTGTTTTCCCTGATGCCAAGTTCCGATGTATCGTATACGAGCAAGCTCCTCGCTATAGGCAGAGACCCTACTGATGATCTCGACATGAACTGTTTCTAGGGAGTTAAAAAGACGAGCGACAGGGATCTCACGACAGTCAAGATTCAGAGGAGCGGTCGGCCAAACAGGACGCCAACAACGTGCGAGCATCCGAGTGCGGATGCCCTCCCTAGTGGAGAGACGGGAGATGATCTCACCGAGGATGGCGTCCGGGAGGTCGCTAATGCGGTCCGGACCAGACTGCTCTTTCTGATCCTTGGATCCGGTAGGCGCACCCTCGTTGCTTCCAGCGGCTACTGCCAAACCACCAGAGGACGGCGTTGCCGGTGGCGCGAGCTTCGCCCTCTTGGTGCATGGCGCACCGGAGTGGATCTCCATCTCCGTCTCCGTTGCTGTGATTGCGCTGCCTGCGAGCGCCGCTATATGTGGGGTGGATCTGAAAAGCCCAAGGAAAATGGTGTGGCTGGGGTTTCGAGACGCCGTCTGTTCGCCTTAAATAGCCGGAGCCTGGCCTCGGGCGACGTGCCAGAGCGGCGTCGCTGGAGGGGACGCCCGTCGGACCCTTGGGTTTCCGGAGCGGCGCCACGTGGCGTTCACACCCGAGGTACGAGGAGACACCCGTTGAAACATAACTGGGGACAGGAGGGAAGGGGAGAAGAGTGTAGGGATCCGTTCAAAATAATTCCGTTGACTCTATCACCAGGAGATGCACAGTATGGCGGCCTAGACAGGCATGCTTGCGTTTTACGTGGGGTCACGTTCGTGCATTTATAGCGGAAACCCGCGGTAGCTGCCTCATCCTTGATTGAGTGTTTCCGGTCATAGGCACGGGCATGAAGCATTCAAAGGCATGGTCGGTGGTATTACATAGAGTCACGCTAGCCTGTGACTCTATCAGACGAAGATGCACGTGCGTACAGCCCTCAAAGGCATGGCGTGCTATTATATAAAGTCACGCACAAAGGTTTTCTGATTGTATTCCGAATGAGTCGGTGGGCTCGGTCAAAAGGAGAGGCATGCACGTCAAGCCCTCGGAGGCATAGTTTGTTCTTACTCGGAGTCACGTTTGTGCGTTTATTACAGAAACCTAATAGATTCGGGCGACTGTCCTGGTTAGAATTGTTTTCGTTGTATTATTTTAACTCAAATGCATGAAGATGACTTTCTGTGTGTTAGTGTTTCAGGTCAGAGGCACGGTTGTCAAGCCCACAAATGCACGAAGGCGACTTTATATGTTTAGTAGCATCACTGTCCTTTACGCGTGTCAGTGTTTCAGGTCACAGGCACGGTTGTCAAGCCCACAAACGCATGTCATGTCATTATCCGGAGTCACCTTCGTGTCTCTTTGTGTTCCAAATGCATCCGTTGACTATATTACCAGGACAGGCACGGTCGGGATGTCGAGGGAGGCATGCTTGTGTTTTACGCGGAGCCACGTTCGTGCGTTGATTGCGGAAACACAACGTTTCGACGGGCGTCTCCACCTACTCGGGTGTGAACTCCACGTGGCGCCGCCACGGAAACCCAAGGGTCCGACGGACGTCTCCTCCGGTGACGCCGCTCTGGCTCGTCGCCCGAGGCCAGGCTCCGGCTATTTATGGCGGACGGACGGAGTTTCAAAACCCTAGCCACACAATCTTCCATCCTCTGCCCGCCGCCAGGCCATTCATTCCTCTTGGTGCTCTCTATCCTGACCCTCTCCCCCATGCCTGGTCAGGAGGAGAATACTGCGGAACCCAATGTCCAGACACTGCAGGAGATCCAGGCTGACGAGGGCTCCCCATCTGTAAGTTCACTCTGCTTCTGCTTCATTCGTTTTTTCTTTCCTTCGGCTACTTGGTTTGGTTGTGAAACGTGAATAAGCCAGACGGAGTCTCGAAACCCTAGCCACATCCCCTTCGTCCTTTTGTCCGCCTCCAGGCCATCCACTCCTCTTTTTGTTCTCTATCCTGACACACTCAGCCACGGCTGTGCAGAAGGAGACTCCTCCAGAGCGCCATGTCCAGTCGCAGGAGAAGATCTCGGCTGGCGAGGGTTCCTCATCTGTGAGTTCTCTCTGCTTCGGCTTCATTCGTTTTTTCTTTCTTTCGGCAACTTGATTTAGTTGTGAAACATGGATCATTGTGGTGAGATTCATCCTAATGTTGATGAGGGTGTGTCCTGCCATCAATCTGACATCTTCTCCTTTGACCAGCTGAAGAACCTGTTCAATGCTGTGGAAAACTTCCTGAAGATATCCATGAAGTTGGACGAAGAGAACAAAGCCGTCATTGCACTTCTAATGCATGAGAAGGTGCAGCTCGAACTTCAGCGCGATGAGCTGAACCTGGAATCATACGTTATGAAGAAACAGATCGAGGAACTTCGCGCCGAGCAACCAAAAGAAAGTCTCGCCGGACTAAGTAGACAACAGTGACTCTGATCCTTGTATCTGAAGCTGTTAAGTAGTGCACTAAAAGTTTCTTATTTTGTCTTCCGTTACCTCATGCCGTCAGTAACTTTGATAACAAATGTGTTTTACTTTCCTAGGTCACGTTCATTCCAAGTTTATGGGTACAGATGAACATTAACGTAATGGCCAGTTCTAGAGACGTTGTTTTTAAAAGCACGGACGTGAAGTCTCTGCAGCCAAAGTTTTTGAACCAACTAGAGTCATGTCTTGTGCACAAATGAAGGCGTGGACATTCCTGCCTTTCTTTCTTTTAGTGTTTCGGGTCACAGGAAGGCATAGTCGGTGGTATTACATAGAGTCACGCTAGCCTGTGACTCTATCAGACGGAGACGCACGGGCATTTAGTGTTAAGGGTCACAGGCATGAGCATAAAATGCTCAAAGGCATGGTCAGTGGTATTACGGACACGAACTCTTGTTAAGAACTCTCTACGAACACAATTGCATACTGAGTTGGGTCACGCTTTTTTCTTGATGTTACTTATATTATTCGATAGAAACGCAGAGGTTTGTCGTTGTATGTGTCATAGTGTTAAGGTTCACAGGCACGAGCGTACAGTCCTCAAAGGCATGGTATTGTATTATATAGAGTCACACTCGCCTGTCTTTGTGTTCCGAATGATTCCGTCCACTCGATCAGATGAAGAAACATGGTCATTAAGCCCACAAAGGCAAAGCTTTGTCTTACGCACAGCCACGTTCATTCATTAATTGCGGAGACCCAGCGGAATTGGTTCAGATGAGAAAACCCATTGTTTACTTTGTGAGGCACGGAATGGCTTATTCGAGAGACGCTGGTCTGGTATATTGCTCGCACGGTCGTGAGTCCTAGAAAGTCACGGCGTGCCATTGTGTAGAATCACGTTAGTTTGTCTACGTGTTCCAAATGAATCCGTTGAACTTCCCGCGTGCACAGGCACCGCCATGAAGCCCAGACAAGCATGGTTATGCTTTACATGGGATCACGTTCGTGCGTTTATAGCGGAAACCCACAGCAGCCGCCTCATCCTTGATTCAGTGTTCTGGGTCACAGGCACGGGCATGAAGCGCTCAAAGGCATGGTCGGTGGTATTACATAGAGTCACGCTAGCCTGCGACTCTATCAGACGAAGATGCACATGCGTTTAGCCCACGGAGATGAACCTTTGACGCACAGCCACGGACGTTTACTATGCGAGGCACAGATTGGCCTATAAGAGAGACGCTGTTTTTAAAAGCTTATTTCCTTGTATTTAAGAGCACAGACGTGCAGTCCATACAGACACTGTTCCGTACTGAATTGTGTCACGCTTCTTTCTTGATAAAGGCGTCGACGTTCGTGGCTGTCTGTGTTTCAGTGTCAAGGGTCACAAGCACAGGCATACAGCCCTCAAAGGCATGGCGTGCTATTATATAGAGTCACGCATAAGGGTTTACTGATGGCATTCTGAATGAGTCGGTGGGCTCGGTCAAAAGGAGAGGCATGGACATCAAGCCCTCGGAGGCATAGTTTGTTCTTACTCGGAGTCACATTTGTGCGTTTATTACAGAAATCTAATAGGTTCGGGCGACTGTCCTTGTTAGAATTGTTTTCATTGCATGATTTGAACTCAAATGCACAAAGGCGACTTGATATGTTTAGTAGCGTCACAGTCCTTTACGCATGAAGAACGCTTTCTGTGTGTCAGTGTTTCAGGTCATAGGCACGACTGTCATGCCCACAAATGCATGAAGGCGATTTTATATGTTTAGTAGCGTCACTGTCCTTTACGCGTGTCAGTGTTTCAGGTCATAGGCACGGTTTTCAAGCCCACAAACGCATGTCATGTCATTATCCAGAGTCACCTTCGTGTCTCTTTGTGTTCCAAATGCATCTGTTGACTATATTACCAGGATAGGCACGGTCGGGATGTCGAGGGAGGCATGCTTGTGTTTTACGCGGAGCCACGTTCTTGCGTTGATTGCGGAAACACAACATTTCGACGGGCGTCTCCACCTACTCGGGTGTGAACTCCACATGGCACCGCCACGGAAACCCAAGGGTCCGACGGACATCTCCTCCGGTGACGCCGCTCTGGCTCATCGCCCGAGGCCAGGCTCCGGCTATTTATGGTGGACGGACGGAGTTTCAAAACCCTAGCCACACACTCTTCCATCCTCTGCCCACCGCCAGGCCATTCATTCCTCTTGGTGCTCTCTATCCTGACCCTCTCCCCCATGCCTGGTCAGGAGGAGAATAATGCGGAACCCAGTGTCCAGACACTGCAGGAGATCCAGGCTAACAAGGGCTCCTCATCTGTAAGTTCACTCTGCTTCCGCTTCATTCGTTTTTTTCTTTCCTTCGGCTACTTGGTTTAGTTGTGAAACGTGAATAAGCCAGACGGAGTCTCGAAACCCTAGCCACATCCCCTTCATCCTTTTGTCTGCCTCCAGGCCATCCACTCGTCTTGATGTTCTCTATCTTGACACTCTCAGCCACGGCTGTGCAGAAGGAGACTCCTCCAGAGCGCCATGTCCAGTCGCAGGAGAAAATCTCGGCTGGCGAGGGTTCCTCATCTGTGAGATCGCTCTGCTTCAGCTTCATTCGTTTTTTCTTTCTTTCGGCTACTTGATTTAGTTGTGAAACATGGATCATTGTGGTGAGCTTCATCGTAATGTTGATGAGGGTGCGTCCTGCCATCAATCTGACATCTTCTCCTTTGACCAGCTGAAGAACCTGTTCAATACTGTGGAAGACTTCCTGAAGATATCCACGAAGTTGGACGAAGAGAACAAAGCCGCCATTGCACTTCTGATGCATGAGAAGGCGTAGCTCGAACATCAGCGTGATAAGCTGAAGCTGGAATCATACGTTATGAAGAAACAGATCGAGGAACTTCGCGCCGAGCAACCAAAAAAAAGTCTCGCCGGACTAAGTAGACAGCAGTGACCCTGATCCTTGTATCTGAAGTTGTTAAGTAGTGCACTAAAAGTTTCTTATTTTGTCTTCCGTTACCTCGTGCCGTCAGTAACTTTGATAACAAATGTGTTTTACTTTCCTGGGTCACGTTCATTCCAAGTTTATGGGTACAGATGAACATTAATGTAATGGCCAGTTCTAGAGACGTTGTTTTTAAAAGCACGGACGTGAAGTCTCTACAGCCAAAGTTTTTGAACCAACTAGAGTCATGTCTTGTGCACACATGAAGGCGCAGACATTCCTGCCTTTCTTTGTTTCAGTGTTTCGGGTTACAGGAAGGCATAGTCGGTGGTATTACATAGAGTCATGCTAGCCTGTGACTCTATCAGACAAAGACACACGGGCGTTTAGTGTTAAGGGGCATAGGCACGAGCATAAAACGCTCAAAGGCATGGTCGGTGGTATTACAGACATGAACTCTTGTTGATAAAAGTTCACAAGATATGAACTCTCTAAGGACACAATTGCGTATTGAGTTGGGTCACGCTTTTTTCTTGATGTTACGTATATTATTCCATAGAAGTGTGGAGGTTTGTCGTTGTATGTGTCACAGTGTTAAGGTTTACAGGCACGGGCGTACAATACTCAAAGGCATGGTATCGTATTATACAGAGTCACGCTCACTTGTCTTTGTGTTCGGAATGATTTCTTCCACTCGATCAGATGAAGAAGCACGGTCGTTAAGCCCCCAAAGGCAAAGCTTTGTCTTACGCACAGCCACGCTCGTTCTTTAATTGCGGAGACCCAATGGAATTGGTTCAGATGAGAACACCCACTGTTTACTCTGTGAGGCACGGAATGGCTTATTTGAGAGACGTTGGTCTGGTATATTGCTCGCACGGTCGTGAGTTCCAGAAAGTCACGGCTTGCCATTGTGTAGAATCACGTTAGTTTGTCTACGTGTTCCAAATGAATTCGTTGAACTGTCCGCGAGCACAGGCACCGCCATGAAGCCCAGACAGGCATGGTTATGCTTTACATGGGATCACGTTCGTGCATTTATAGCGGAAACCCGCAGCAGCCGCCTCATCCTTGATTCAGTGTTTTGGGTCACAAGCACGGGCATGAAACACTCAAAGGCATGGTCGGTGGTATTACATAGAGTCACGCTAGCCTGCGACTCTATCAGACGAAGATGCATGTGCGTTTAGCCCACGGAGATGAACCTTTGTCTTACACACAGCCACGGACGTTTACTCTGTGAGGCATGGATTGGCCTATAAGAGAAATGTTGTTTTTAAAAGCTTATTTCCATGTATTTAAGAGCACGGACGTGCAGTCCATACAGATACCATTCCGTACTGAATTGTGTCACACTTCTTTCTTGATAAAGGCGTCGACGTTCGTGGCTGTCTGTGTTTCAGTGTCAAGGGTCACAAGCACAGGCATACATCCCTCAAAGGCATGGCGTGCTATTATATAGAGTCATGCACAAGGGTGGTTTTATGATTGTATTCCGAGTGAGTCGGTGGGCTCGGTCAAAAGGAGAGGCATGGACATCAAGCCCTCGGAGGCATAGTTTGTTCTTACTCAGAGTCATGTTTGTGCGTTTTTTACGGAAACCTAATAGATTCAAGCAACTGTCCTTGTTAGAATTGTTTTCGTTGCATGACATTCGTGCCTTTATTGGGAAAACCCAACGGTTCGACGGGCGTGTCCTCAAATTCGGCTGTGAACGCTACATGCCGTTGCTCGGTAAACCCAGTCGTCCGACAGGCGTCTCCTCAATAAATAGTGTTGGTACCTTAGCTAATAACAACATATATCAACATTGGTCCTAGTTGCAGCTTCCCAGGACCACTTATGCCACACATGGAGCACAGCCTCGGTGCATGCTTTTTTTCGTGTGTCTGTGTCGGAGTAATTGGACACGGATACCCCGAAGACGGGAAGACAATATTTCAAGACATCGGGGCTAGCAAAGCCCCTCAGTCCGACTGTCCGGCCGCTCTTGCCGGCTCCCCGTCCGACTGCTCTCCCCGGCCGGCTGCCGACTGCGCCAACCAGCCGGCTGCCGACTGCAGCCCGACACCGACAAGACCCCGACGTGGCGGCCATACCGCGGACGAGACGGCTGTACCTCGATGCCATCATGTATAGTGTCACTTGTCCCCTGGCACTATTTATGAAGTAACCCAGGGGACAAGCGTGACACCCCACCATACCCCCTTGCTCCCATGCCACCACATAGCTTACATACTAAGCTAGCCATGCCTATATAAGGCACACACCCATCCATCCACACTCACTCACGCATGAGCTCACACACACCCATTCGGCCATAGGCCATGGGCATAGCCGGCCACTAGAGCATGTCTCATGCAGGCATACACCAAGTCAGATACCCACGATACTGATCTCAGATACAGCTCCAGGAGCGCTTTGTACTAGACATATCAGATACACTCAGACATGCAGCAGTAGGAGTATTATCTCTCTGGAGAGCTCCGAAGCTGAGTAAACCACCGCGTGCTACTCGCATACCCGCTCCCGGGCCTATCAGCAGCAGTCTTACCCTCACACTAAGCCCTTGTGGCATCTGTCGACTCGCAAGCCCCCCGTGAGAAATACCACGACAGTTGGCGCCCACCGTGGGGCGGTACTATGCTAACGCGCTGCTGCTGGTTTCGCATTCCGGGCGGGACCATCTTCGTCTTCTCCGCCGCGGCGTCGCGCCGTCTCTCCGGTAGCGCTCGGGGGCTCGACTTCGACCCGCCCCCGGAGCGGCCGTGCGGGACGGCGCGCCCTCGCCGTCGGCCTCGCCTTCTTCACCACCACCGCAACACCGGCCGTCCGTCCGCGCGCACACCGCGCGCGGGCCTCGCTTCGTCGGCCGCATCCGTCCACGCGCCGCTCGCGTCGACTCCCCTCCACGTTGCGGCTTGCTCCGGCCAAAACACGCGTTCGCTCCTCCATTTACCGTCCATATAAGCTAGCTAGGTGCTAGTCAACAATGGTCAAACCTGGCCATGCATTGCCCATACACTTCTCAGATGCGGGTCGGACACGACTTGTACTCAAGCCAGACAATGGTTATGCACTAGCAAACCAGCGCCGCTCCGCTCTGGCTGCTGTGCTGCTCTGCTCCGCTGCGCGTCCATCTACACGCGCGAGCACGCACCAGCGAACCCCTGCCGCCTGCGCCCCATCCAGTGCTCCGAGCCCTCATCGCCCTGCCTCTGCTCGTCCATGGCGCCGCCACAGACCTCCCAGCCACGGAGCCGCTGGCTCGGCTGCGCCTCACCAACCCCCGATGCTGACCCGTGTTGGGGCCTGCCGTGGCTCTCCACCCGCGGCATCCCCGTGGGCTCACTCGACCACGCGGCTGCGCTCCCGAGCCTGCGTGCCTCCGCCCGTCGTGTCCTCCGTGCAACCGCCGTCCCGGTCCCGCCGCTCCGCCGGTGTGCGCCCGCACCCCTGCCCCGTCGCGGTGCCGCCCCGCATCGCCGCCTCCAAGTCCTGCCTCGCCCGGGCCGGCTCTGCATCCGGCCTCTGTGCGCTGGCCTTGGCCGGCCTGCCCCGCGCCCGCGCCGCCTGGCCCCAGCGCGCCCGCCGACTTGCCGTCTCCGCGCAGAGCCTCCCGAGCCGCTTGCTCGCCGGCCCCGCCCCAGGCCTCCTGCGCGTCCGCGCGCCCATCGCGCTGCGCCCCGCACCCGACTCCCCGTCGCCGCGCATCTGCATCTGCACCACCGCGCCCCTGGCCGCCTGCAGTGCTTGCGCCGGGTCCGGCGCGCTGGGTCGTCCAGCCGGCCTCCTGTCCCGCGCCCGCGCCGCCTTGCCTCCGCGTTGTCCGACTCCTGCCCGTGCAGTCGGCCGCTGCGCTGCCGTCTCCGCTGCTGCGCCACAACCCGGCCTGCCGGCTTCCCTGCCACCCGGCAGGGCCGGCTCCACCCGTCCCGGTCGCCTTCCGGCTTCGCCCGGGCCGGCTGCTGCATCTCCCCGTGCTCCCAGGACGCCAACTTCCGCGCCGGCATCCCATGCCGGGTTCCCTCCGCCCACGGCCGACGCCGGCTCCGGCCGGCTCTGACGCCGCCCGCCGGATCCCGCCCCGACGTCGCCCGCGTCTGGCCGCCTCCTCGCTCGGCCGGCTAGCTCCCGCGCGCCCGTTGGCCAGGTCGCTGCTCCAGCCGGCGGCCGGCTTCCGACCGCTTCCTGGCCTGCCGGCTTAGCCGCGCCGGCTGCTCTGCCTGCCCGCCTACACCCCACCCTGCCGGCTGCAGACTGAAGAAAGAAGCAGCCTGGCTAGGGAAACAGAGAAGGAAAGTGGCCGGCTGAAAGAAAAAAGAGGTCGGCCGAGGAAGAAAGAAAAGTCAAGCCGGCTGGGAAAAAAAAGAGTGTGTGTGCATCCGGCTGCCCAGAGCCGGGAAAGAAAAAAGGGCCGCCTGCCCAAGGGCCGGCTGGAGAAAAAAGGCCGGGTGCCCACGGCCGGCTGAAAGAGAGAGAGAGAGAGAGAGAGAGAGGGGACGGCCGGGGCAAGAAAGAAAAAAGGGTCGCCTGCCCAAGGGCCGGCTGGAGAAAAATGGCTAGGTGCCAAGCCGGCTACGAAAAAAAATTGCGTCCGACTGCCATATGTGCGTCCGACCGTTGGCTACCTGGCCGGCTGCAAAGAGCCTGACGGCCGTGTCGGGGTCCGCCTGCCCAGCCGTCTGAAGAAGAAAAAGAAGAAGACAAGGTAGTTGCCGGAAGATCCGGCCCGACTGCTCAGCAGTTGGCCCGAATCTCGGGGGCTACACCCAGCGAGTGCGCTGACGCGCCACCGCGAGAAAGAAGACAAGGTAGTTGCCGGAAGATCCGGCCCGACTGCTCAGCAGTCGGCCCGAATCTCGGGGGCTACACCCAGTGGGTGCACTGACGCGCCCCCACGAGAAAGAAGACAAGGTAGTTGCCGGAAGATCCGGCCCGACTGCTCAGCAGTCGGCCCGAATCTCGGGGGCTACACCCAGCGGGTGCGCTGGCGCGCCCCCATGAAGATTGCAGACAAGAGAAGAGTTTTGTCCGGCTGTCAGTAGCCGGCAGAAAAAAAAGGGGCGCTGCAAGACGCCTCGCCGCCTGGCTGGTCGAGCCTGACCGGCCAGGACTCCCCTTCGAGCAACCGGAGGCTCGAAGGCTGCACCCAGCGGGTGCGCCGACGCACTCCGCGAGCGTCGAGCCGCGCCGGCTGTCTTCGACGACCGCGACTACACAAAAATCAATGTGAGCTCCTCACCCGCATATTTTTTGCACCACGCAAGCACGGATAACCCCGAGCGATGCTCGGGGTCTATCTCCGCATTTTTATTATAGTTGCATCACTGTTCGCCCCGGCGCCAGCCAGAGTTGGCCCGGGGGCTGGCCGCTTGGCCTGAGACATTAGTTCCCGTAGACGGCTTAGTACCGTGTGTGGTACCAAAGGCCCACTCTTAGTCACAGACCGCAGAGCGGCTGTCCGACTAGCAAGAGTGAACGCTGGAGGCCACCCACGAGAAAAACGTCCGGGAAGAAAAATGATTCGGGCGACCCGGTCGTTTCTTTTATGAGTATCTACTCGGTTGAATCTGCTCCTAGACTCTGAGTACTGTACACTCCACTTCGCGGCCCACTCTTAGCCACAGACCGCAGAGCGGCTGTCCGGCAAGCAAGAGCAAAAGCCAAAGAGTGGAGGGAACACGAAAAAGATTGAAGGGGGCTCGGACGAAACCGAGTCGGCACCCTCCGCATAAAACTTGCACTACTAAAATAAAGCATATGATATATTTGTGTGGACTAACCTTGTCCTTTTTTATGATCATTTCCATGAACATTTGCCAAAAAACCTCCGCCCAACTTTGCCAAGTTGCCCGGAGGCTTGGGGGCTACTGTCGGAGTAATTGGACACGGATACCCCGAAGACGGGAAGACAATATTTCAAGACATCGGGGCTAGCAAAGCCCCTCAGTCCGACTGTCCAGCCGCTCTTGCCGGCTCCCCGTCCGACTGCTCTCCCCAGCCGGCTGCCGACTGCGCCAACCAGCCGGCTGCCGACTGCCCCAACCAGCCAGCTGCCGACTGCAGCCCGACACCGACAAGACCCCGACGTGGCATCCATACCGCGGACGAGACGGCTGTACCTCGATGCCATCATGTATAGTGTCACTTGTCCCCTGGCACTATTTATGAAGTAACCCAGGGGACAAGCGTGACAACCCCACCTACCCCCTTGCTCCCATGCCACCACATAGCTTACATACTAAGCTAGCCATGCCTATATAAGGCACACACCCATCCATCCACACTCACTCACGCATGAGCTCACACACACCCATTCGGCCATAGGCCATGGGCATAGCCGGCCACTAGAGCATGTCTCATGCAGGCATACACCAAGTCAGATACCCACGGTACTGATCTCAGATACAGCTCCAGGAGCGCTTTGTACTAGACATATCAGATACACTCAGACATGCAGCAGTAGGAGTATTATCTCTCTGGAGAGCTCCGAAGCTGGGTAAACCACCGCGTGCTACTCGCATACCCGCTCCCGGGCCTATCAGCAGTAGTCTTACCCTCACACTAAGCCCTTGTGGCATCTGTCGACTCGCAAGCCCCCCGTGAGAAATACCACGACAGTCTGTGTCTGGATAAATGTCTTAAGGAAAGGCAAATTGGTTCGACCGAACACACTGCATCAGCCGAATTGGTTTGAATCCCCGTGAGGCAGTTGGAAATGCCAATTTTTTTCTATGGGTACTGACACATGGGGTCCCCTCATCATCCACACAAACGCGCCACCATATATACCACATTTGGCTAAGTACACCTAGTACTCCACATCATTTTCAACTTCTTCGTCCCCTTCTCGACAAGCGCCGCCGCCGCCAGCTCCCGACGACGCATCTCATCGCTGCCTGATCTGTGCGGCCGCCGCCAACTCCGGCAAGTAGGTGAGATCTCCCCTCATCCCCCTCACGAATCTTCTTCCCTTCCCAAACCGCATGCGTCTCCCTCTGGGCGCGGATCTAATCCAAAATTTTTATTTTATACATGCGGTAGATGATTTGTTGATAGATATGATGGTTCTTTGTTAGATTGATGAATGTCGTAGTGTAGGATCTGAGCTGTACAAGGGAAAAGAGAGGAAGCACCGTGTATTGTACTATGGTAGCGTACAATTCAACTTAGAGTTCAATATGTTCTTTGTAGAATGGAGGAAGCACCATGTCAACAGTGTAAGTCACGGTGCCGGACCAGCCTTTGTACTGCCACGCTGTTCGGCATCTACTTCCAGCCTACTTTTATTTTTGCAGCGGTAACAATTTATATGAACCTTCCGACAATTTATTAATTTATTTTTATTGCTATTTCCACTAATGCATTGTGTTTGTTATTTGTTTTTATATTGCACAGATCATTCCATGCAATGTGAGATTGGCATTCAATGAGCTCATCGGAGACACCGTGACCTTCGACGCTCTTGGGGGCCGCACACTATGCAGGTCGATAAGGGGCGAACGATAACCCAGATTGGAGGAGATGAATGGGGTCGTTTCATCGCCCGCTTGCGTCTTAGTGGGGGTGAATTGATCAGCTTCTCCTTCAGAGCAGAAAGGCCCAGGATTTCTGTTATCTATCTGAATTTGATTTCCGATAGTGAGGATGAAGTTCATGAGGAGGGCGATGGTGAGGATTCAGATGATGATGAGAACCCACTTGATGAAGCACTCTATGCCCAAAGACTGAGGCTGAGCGGCGATGAAACGTGCAACCTCTGGGACATGCATCCGCTATGTGAAGACTACATCAGGATGCCATTCGTGACACGCCTCACAAGGACGAATGTTAAACAGCATCTCATGGTATGTTACTTACTGTGGTAATTACATGATATTCATGCTTAATAAGTTTACTAGTTGATATGATATGCATGTTGTAGTACTGTGATATATCCTTATGTAGTGTAGTAATATGCGATGATATGGTTAGTGTATGTAGTAAACTAATGATATGCTTAATTACTATAGTAATTTGATGATTAGCGTCTAGTGTAGTGATGTGATGATATATATCCTCAGTGTTGAATCCAATGATATATGTGTCTTCAAGTGTATGATTTGCTGATAATTGCACGTGACGTGCTCATATATCATACCAACTGTTTTAAGAAATTACTTAAGAGGTTATCTGTTAGTTGTGGCATCGAGACGCATGAAGAAGAAATGGCTGCTGGACTGCGCCTTACCAGAACGGGCTCCATCACCACCTGTGCCTACGCAGTGCACATGGACGGTCGCACTGTCTTCAACCGGGTGGGGTGGAAGAAGTTCCTTCATGGCGAGAATCTTCAGGTAGGTCAGGGCATCCTACTCACTGTTGTGAACACCCGTCGCCGTGACTTGAGGATGATGATCACCATCAACGTCATTTAAAACTAGCTGGGCCATGTTTCGATGTGAAATGAACTTGGTATGTTAGCTCTTGTTTCCAAGTACTTGTCATGTATTACCGTACCTATCTATCTATATATATCTAGGTTCAGTAAATAGGCCGTGTATCACTGTGAAATGAACTTGTTATGTTTCGGGCTTGTTTTTCTGTTGCCCCAGCGGTTATTTGAGACTTCCTTCAACTTGGAACTGTCTTGACTTGTTGTTGGATGCTTGGTGTTGTTGCTTTATTTGAGACTTCCATCAATCCTATGGATGAGAAGGCGAAGGCGTAGCTCGACCTTTAGTATGACACATACGTTATGACAAGCTCAAGCTGGACACAGGCACGGGCATGAAGCGCTCAAAGGCATGGTCGGTAGTATTATTACATAGACTCACGCTAGCCCGTGACTCTATCAGACGGAGATGCACGGGTGTTTGGCCCACAGAGCCGAAACTTTGTCTTATGCAAAGGCATCATGTGGTATTATATAGAGTCATGTTCGCTTGTGTCTGTTTTCCGAATGATTCCGCCGACTCGTTTAGACAGAGAGGCACGGGTGAGAAGTCCATCAAGGCATACTTTAGTATTAGAGAGAGTCATGTTCATGCGTTTATTGCGCAAACCGAACAGAACTGGATTCTGATATGAACACTCGCTGTTTACTTTGTGAGGTAATGAGTAGCAGATTAGAGAGACGTTGTTTTTGAACCTTTATCTTACGCCCACCCACGGGCGTTTTCTCTGTGAGGCACAGAATGGCCTATGCGAGGGGCGCTGTTTTTAAAATCTTATTTCCTTGTACTTAAAAGCACGGACGTGAACTCCCTACGGACACGGTTCCGTATTAAGTTACGCCATCCTTCTTTCTTGATGTTACGAATATTATTCGATATAAAAGGCGTAGACGTTCGTGGCTATCTATATTTCCTTGTATTTAAAAGATAGCGACGGCACGCTTTTAAACAAAGCACAAGCATAGTGGTTCCACGACAAGCACGTCTCAATTTGCAGAAACAGCACTGTCGTGATTCTACAGGACGCTATGTTCTAGGCTGTGCACCATGTTTCCACCCAAACGTTCACCACAGGGTCATGGACATACACAGAGGAAGTGTCGTGCTGTGATAACAGACGCACAGTCTTACAGGTACAAGAGGCACGAGGAGGCATGTAGATTAACATCACCACAAATGAAACAGGTTATACATGCGCACGCATATAGAGAGATGCATAAAAAGTGGACTACAAGAGATAAAGTAAGTTGGTAATACTAAACGACTGATGGTATTAATTAATAATGGAAATTAACGACAGGCATACAATATTAGAGTCAAATTTATAGTAGAGCACACACAATAAATAGAAGTCCTGATCGTGATAGATCGACTAGGTCACTGGAAACTCAAAAGTAGTAGAAGCTAGCATAAATATATAGAACTTGCCTCCAAGCATGTGGGATGTGGCTTGCAGCAAATGAACGGAGAGCCAAGGCAAGGACCTAATCAAGGCGCCCGGGCTTGTGCCCTTGATGGTCCAGAGGTTGGACGAGAAGTGGGGGCGGCGTCGGTGAGGTGGATGTGCTCCTGTACGAGCTTTGCCAAAGTTTGCCTGTGGTCGAAGTTGGCCACCATGCTCGACTCGTGGATGGCGCTGCAGCTGTCCTCGTAAACAATCTATCCGTAGATCTGGCTGAACTTGTCGATGTCATCATGCATGATGAGGCGCTGCATGGCGAGAGCGACCTCCAGGTGTTCCTCCGGCAGCGTGCTGACCGGGAGCTGCAGGGCCATCAGCGCGTGAAAGAGATCGTTCCCATGGAGGCCGGCAAGCCGGGTCGCGGAAGCCGAGGCGGAGGCTCGGCCTTTACGGAGGCGACGCATGGAATGGAGGCGAGCAGTCAGGTCCTTCACCTTGCTGTTGGCGAAGCTGAACTTGTGAATGAAGTCTTCCAGTGCACCCTTGAGCCAGGCGGCGAAGCTGGCGTCGAAGAAGGAACGCGCCGTGGCGGACATCAGTAGCCCCTGGAGGCGTTGCAGCGCGTTGGGCTGCGGGTTGCTCTCCCTGACCACCTCGATAAGACATACGGTGGTCACCTGAATCGCCTCCATGGCCGATCTCTCACCATCTCGCGCTTGCTCTAATGGCCAGATACTTGGATCGGGGTAGAAGAAGATGGATGGTGACGCTTTTAAGCAAAGCACAAGCACAGCGGTTCCACAACAAGCACGTCTCGATTTGCAGAAACAACACTGCCATGTTTCTACAAGACACTATGTTCTAGAGTGGGAAGCGTGTTTCCACCCAAAACGTTCACCACAGAGTCACGGACATGCACAAAGGAAGTGCCGTGCAGTGATAACAGACGCACAGTCTTACAGGTACAAGAGGCACGCCCGCCTCTGTATTGTAAAATACTTCAGCTAACAAGTTATTTGGAGAGGCACGGCCGTAACATCACACGTGACTGCGTATTCCAGACGATTTTAGTCGCTCGCTCTATTCACAAAAGGAAATCCAAACATACAGACGGTGCACAAAAACATGAAAACTTGATAGTTTTTTGAGCTTGTAAGTTGCTTCATGGCTGAAGATCACAAAAACAAGTTCCTGACAACCTTACAGACAATGGATAAAGTACAAGCTCGAAGTCCAAACTGGAAAGCACGCAACAACACCTATCTCTGACAGCCGGATAACCGTTCTCAACATCCACAGGTCAATGGATCCGGCAAATCCATGATTGGACACTGGTTTGTCCAGATGTGTACTTTTAAATCCAAGTTCATATGCCTACAATACCCTGACAATATAAGACGAGCACGTCTAGAAGCCTTATTGCCCCATTGAAGCACCTCTTCTCACTACTAGGGAAAAGGCTACTAGCAGCGTGGGTACCCGCGCTACTAGTATCGCGCTACAGTTAATAGGTAGTAGTAGCGTGGGTTAAACCCGCGCTACTACTAACTTTGTTAGTAGTAGCGTGTGCCACCCACGCTACTGCTATTTCACACCCGCGCTACTACTATCCTAAATACTAGTAGCGAGTTGTTGTTTCCCACGCTACTACTAACTAATTGCAAATTTAAAAAAATAACAGTTAGATGCAGTTGCTTCCATCAGAGACACGTCCAATGAAAAATAAGCTCAGGTCACAGAACCATCTTTAACACTTGAAGCATTCATGGATACAATAGTGAACATCTGAACAGGAAGAAATCACGACATCCCATATCATACGCACACAACTATCATTAAAAGGTGGGTACTTTCCCTAGCTTTCCATCAACCTAAACAGACCACTTCTCTAGATGTATCTACCAAGACTCGGAGTTTAGACGCAGGTGGACCTCCCCCTGAACTGTGGCGTCGAGGTCCTCCTCCTCGGCGACCTCCAACGTCAAGATTACCTGGATGATCATCTGTGCGACGCGGTCGCCGGTCTTCATAGCCAAGTCCACCTCCGAGTCGTTGAAGAGCACACTGCCCACCGGGTCGCGGTAGTCCGCGTCAATCAACCCTGCGCCCATGTCGGGAAAGTGAAAACTTGTTAGTTAGCGTCCACATCCAAATCTAGTAGGGTATTTTATTTCTTTCTAGAACATGCACATGAATCAATAGTGACAGCCAGAGTAACAGTACATCATTAAAAACTAGCATACAATTCAGAGTTGAAACTACAGAGACTAAAATTTACATGGATTGTTCTAGGCATCTAGCCCAAGAAAACAGAGCACTAGCTAGTTGTTCCATGAAACGATCAGATGGTACAAGAGATATGATTCGTATCCTCTATGAGTTGACACTCTACTCACAGCCAGCCTTAGCGACACGTTGGATCCTGCAAAACCTTGAATTCATTGTTCTGACGGCAAGGCATAAGCCTGTTCAAATTACCAAGGTGTGCAGATATGAATTGTACTACACATGAAGTATTTGCGGAATTCTGAAGCACTCTGTTCTCAGGATCACCAGGTGCTACCTGTTTGTGGCTCTCAGCCTCATCGGCATGTTGGCGTCCGGTCCACCGAGACTGCCAATCGTCGCCTCGTACGTCCTGGTGGCCAACAGGGTGGACGACGCCCAACGCACAACTTGGACGGAGGAGTTGCTGCGCCTGGGAGCTTCCTCGCCTGTATGGTTCATCTTGTTGAGCTGCCAAAATACACACACAAAATCATGTCGGAGAAAATCGCCATAAACTTTTTTACAAAACTGCTTGCCAAATCCCCGTGTAGTGAATTTGCTATATAATTTAATGCTGAACTTTTTCTAATACACACTAAACTTGCATACAACATATTCATAACATCACTTCTCCTAACTGCACTATGATCTATCCATTCAAGAGAGTTTGAACTTGGTAGCATCATCTCCTAACTGTGTCCATCTCATTATCTTTTACAAAACAATTCTCAATATGGAGCAAATAACAACAGGAAGGAGGCCACCACCATGCACATACAACATCAGCATGCAAGCTAGGGGCACAAACATACAGTAGCAAGCATGAATTTTGTAGACTATGGGAATTAAAGAAACATCAGTAAGTTGGTAGTACACATGACACACAGAAATAGTGAGTAGGAGCACATGGTTTTGAAGTAGTATCTATAGTAATTTGCTACCTTATTTTTAGGTCACACACTCACAATATAGTAACTGTAAACTACTTCCAAGTTGCCAAATTGAAAGGTTGCAACGACGATACCGTATGCTAGATGAATTGTATGGTTGAAACGGAGAAAACTCAAAGAATAGGAATACACGACCAACCTTGCCATTGATGATAGACTTGCTTCTCGCGCATTCCTCCTCCGATTTGTCGGATTTTGAGCAGCAAATGATCCGACTTCCCACTGAAACATACATAAGAAAACATTTTCAACACCTAATTCACTAGAGATGACTCACCAAGGTAACCATTTTCCCCTAAGCAACCGATGAACAATGAATAATTTTGCATATCTGAAGAACAAAATTTGGATGGTGGTAACACCAAAGCAGCATATGGTTGCTATAAGGTTTTTTTAGTCTGAAGAATGGTAACATAAATGTAATGGATGATTCTTCGATTTGTTTGGTTAGGTTGCCGAAGGCAGTCTATTAGGCCATCACAAATATTTTAAGGTGGTGTTGATAATCATCTTGGCAGTGAAAATATTTTGGGTGTGAAACAGGGTCCAGTAGATTGGAAAGAGACAGCCCAACAGCAATCAGACGTGAAGCATAATTGTTGATGATGTTACTACTCTTGATGGCATGACAAAGAGACCCCGACAGTTGAACATTCTGTGTCTGAAGAACTACGTGCTGCAGGATGTAACACATATCTACTTACAGCACCCTTGCCGTTATTTGTAGAAGCAAATATAAATGCTTAGTGTTGACCTCAGCAAAAACTGCTGAAAATACTAGAACACTGACCTTGTGCAAGTAGAATCTGACTTCACCGATATGCACAATAACATCTGTTGCAAAGTCAAAGACCACCAATCTGCACGTATCAACAAACTTGTGAGCATATCATATTGAGAAACAGAAGACACAAACACTCTTTGGCAGCCATGGTAACATAACAAAAAACATTACAGAGATTTAGTTTTATACAAGCAGTAACGCTCCTACGCCTTTGTGTGGATGTGGTTGTGCTGCTAATTAACTGAAACCAGAGGATTCATGGAAGAACAGAGAAGAGGGGCAGAGGAAGAAAGTGAAACGGCCATGGGGATGGGGGTGCTTACCCAAGCTAGGATCTGTTGAGGCGGAGGTCCTTGGTCCAGCACCGCACCGGAGTAGGCGACGGTGAACTCGACCACGTGCATGCCGTGGTGGTCGTCCTCGTCCATGGAGGAGGGCGGTTGCTGCACCGAACCGAAGAAATAGGTGAGGGGGTTAGGAGAGAAGAAAGAAGGGGAGAGGAGAGGGCATGAATCGAGGGGAGAGGAGATCGCACCGCACTGGAGTTGGAGGCAGCCGAAACCCTAGCCGCGGGGAGGGGTCGCGCGCGAGCGCTTGCCACCACGAGGAGCAGATCTGGTCGGAGGGAAGGAAGAACCGTCGTGAGAGCTCGTGGGTGTGCAGTTCCGGCGACGGCCGCCGGAAGTAGTCGGAATCGCCCGGCGTTGGTGGCGGCGGCGAGTGTTCACGGGAGGAAGAGGAGAAAATGAGAGAGCGATGGTGGTTGTTCGCTAGGCTAGGTTGGTTGTCTCGCTGGGCTGGGTGGGCTGGGTTAGTTTTAGCGCTTTTCGTGACCAGCGCTATGACTATATTTCTATTACTAGCGCGGCCCAGCAAACCCACGCTACTACTATGGCCTATTCCGGGGGCATCGTTGTAGATCATTTAGTAGCAGCGCGGGTTTATACCCCTCGCTACTACTATCAATTTAGTAGTAGCACGGTTTTTATACCCCTCGCTACTACTAATTAGCAGTAGCGCCCATTTTTAAACCGCGCTACTGATAAACTTCTGTGCATAAGCTTTTCCCTAGTAGTGTCTTGATGTTCATAAAATCCTTCAGTGATGTTGTCTGGGGGGAGAGAAACTTGAGCCTCATAGTGTCTAACTCATTTGCGTTCCGAACAAAGAACTTTGCAAATTCAATGTTTTTGTTGCAGTGTACATATTTTTTCCAGCGTTACTGTCTTCAGGCGAATGTCATGCTGTTTGAGAAACACCCGGTGCTTGTGGCGCCACTTATTTTTTACACCTTCCTCGCGGCATACTCCTCCCTGAAAATGCATAAAGAGTGAGAGTACTCGAAGACTACAAAGGGGGATAGAGGCCTCGAATATAGTACGTTGTGTTGTATGTGCTTTCAATGTGTCTGGAAATCGTTACCTCGATAAACAGGTTCTCTAGGCTAGGAAAGCATTGCATCAAGGCAACAACCTTGTTCAGATTTAATGACATGTGGATAAGCAGGGTCTTCACAGATTGAACCACCATTGATAGGCTGACTACAGACAAAGCCTGCGACAAGCACATATCATAAAATTAGCTGGATAAAAGGTCGCGCGACATGAAACTTCGGCACTGCAAGGAATGCAAGTAAAGATTATAGTGCAAAAGGTGAGCACCTCGATAACTGTAGAGCCAAAAACAATCTTGGATTCAGGAAATCCTTCATAAAAATTACCCAAACACTCAAGCTTAGGTGCATGAAAGACAGTTATCTGCAAGTGCCGGCTCTGAATATCATGAATCAATCATTTAAGTGAGGGCGCATCCTCAACAACGAGTTCACCATTCTCACAAAGGATACAGATGACTTCAACTTTGCCTGAGTTTATTATGATGCAGTGGTCCAAGTTATTGCAAACAAGCAGGAGCCACTTGAGGGCAGGGCAACAATGGCTGATTATGCTTTGCAGTGAGACGTATGATATATCAACTTCCAAAAACGAAAGCCTCTTGAGGAGTGGAAGTTTAAGTGATCGTGCATACTTGTCAGGTATCTGGAAAAGAGCAAATGTGACGGTGTGCAGTGAGGAGGAAAATAGCAGCGTGGAAGTCGGCGGTGAGGGTGCGGACGAAGAGATTTCATGTGGTAGTGTGCTGGTTTTTCCAACAAAACCTGGGAACATGTAATAGAACTCGAGAACCTGGAGATACTTCAGTCTTGGGGATCGAAGCCAGGTGTCAACTGTAGAGGGTCTGCAGTGGAGGTAGCACGCCGGAATGCAGAGACGATGAACTGTGCCCCCATGACCAGAGAGGATGGCTTCCGGAAGGCACGAACCATCAACGTTAGGTTGAAAACTACACCGAGTTCCAAAATATCTAATGCGAATGACATCCTTACTGGGGAGCATGGACAATACGTCGATATGAATTGTTTCTAGGGGCTTAAAAAGACGACCGACAGGGATCTCACTGCAGTCGAGATTCAGAGGAGCGGTGCGCCATAAAGGACGCCATCGACGTGCGAGGATTTGAGTGCGAACGCCTTCCTTAGTGGACAGACGAGAGATCACCTCACCGAGGATGGCGCCCGGGAGGTCGCTGATGCGGTCGGGACCAGACTACTCTTCTTGATCCTCGGATCCGGTAGGCGCACCCTCGCCGCTTCCAGACGCTACCGCCAAACCACCAGAGGAAGGCGTCGCTGGTGGCGTGAGCCTCGCCCTCTTAGTGCTCGGGGCACCGGAGTAGACCTCCATCTCCGTCTCCATTGCTGGGATCGCGCCGCCTGCGAGCGCTGCTATATGTGGCGTGGATCTGGACAGACGGTGGATCTGGAGAAATGGACTAGCCTTTCCATCCATGAAACGACTTAAATACCCACGACGAGGAGCGGAGGGGTCCAGATTAATTACTTCTTCTATTTTTCTTTCTGACAGGAGGGCCCGGTTTAAGTACTACATGTAGCAAGTCAATGGTAGATGGGTGCTTGAAACATTAAATAAAACCACGACTTTCAAGGTACAAAATGCATTGTTGCACACGCAGACCAGGCACGGACGTGCCCCTCAGTGCTGTAATTATTTACGGCACACATTCACTAGAAGAATCTGTTCGACGCCGGAAGCACGGTGGACTCGTTAGGAAAGAGAGGCACGCACGTGACGCCCACGAAGGCATGGGCTAGCACTCTCTGCAGCCACGGTTATGTACGTTTGTGATTCTCTGTGTTTCAGTCACTAGGGTCACAGGCACAGGCGTCAAATCCACAAAGGCATCGTGTGCTATTATATAGAGTCATGTTCTCTTGTGTTTGTGTTCCGAATGATTCAGATGACTCGTTCAGACGGAGAGGCACGGACGAGAAGCCCATGGTGGCATACTTTAGTATTAGGCAGGGTCACAATCATGCGTTTATTGCGCATGGTCGATGATATTACATAGAGTCATGCTCGCCTGTGAGACTCGACCAGATGGAGATGCACGACCGTCTAGCCCACGGAACTGAACCTTTGTCTTACGCACAGCCACGGGCGTTTACTCTGTGAGGCATGGAATTGCCTATATGAGAGACGCTAATTTTAAAAGCTCATTTCCTTGTATTTAAAAGCATAGACGTTAAGTCCATACAGACACGGTTCAGTACCGAGTTGCGTCACGCTTCTTTCTTGATAAAGACATCGACGTTTGTGGCTATCTATATTTCAGTGTCAAGGGTCACAAGCACGGGCATACATCCCTCAAAGGCATGGCGTGCTATTATATAGAGTCACGCACAAAGGTTTTCTGATCGTGTTCCGAATGAGTCGGTGGACTCGGTCAAAAGGAGAGGCACGGACGTCCATCCCACTGAGGCATGGTTCGTTCCTAGCCGGAGTCACGTTTGTGCGTTTATTACAGAAACCTAGTAGAATCGGGTGACTGTCCTTGTTACAATTGTTTTCGTTGTAAGATTTTTAACTCAAATGCACGAAAGGCGACTTTGTATGTTTAGTAGCGTCACGATCCTTTACGCACGAAGACGACTTTTTGTGTGTCAGTGTTTCAGGTCACAGGCACGGTTGTCAAACTAACAAACGCATGACGTGTAATTATCCAGAGTCACCTTGGTGTCTCTTTGTGTTCCAAATGCATCCGTTGACTATTTTACCAGGACAGGCACGGTCGGGATGGCGATGGAGGCATGCTTGTGTTTTGTGCGGAGCCACGTTCGTCCGTTGATTGCAGAAACACAACGTTTCGGTGAGCGTCTCCACGTATTCGGGTGTGAACGCCACGTGGCGCCGCCACGGAAACCCAAGGGTCCGACGGACGTCTCCTCCGGTGAACCCGGTCTGGCTCGTCGCCCGAGGCCAGGCTTCGGCTATTTAAGGCGGACGGACGGCGTCTCGAAACCCTAGCCACACCCTCTTTCTTGGACTGTCCAGATCCACGCCACAAAAAGCGGCGCTCGTAGGCAGCGCGATCCCAGCAATGGAGACGGAGATGGAGGTTAACTCCGGTTCCCCGAGCACCAAGAGGCCGAGGCTCGCACCACCGGCAACGCCTTCCTCTGGTGGTTTGGCGGTAGCGGCTGGAAGCAGCGAGGGTGCGCCTACCGGATCCGAGGATCAAGAAGAGCAGTCTGGTCCCGACCGCATCAGCGACCTACCGAACGGTGTCCTTGGTGAGATCATATCCCGTCTGTCCACTAAGGAAGGCGCTCGCACTCAAATCCTCGCACGTCGGTGGCGCCCTGTTTGGCGCGCCACTCCTCTGAATCTGGACTGCCATGAGATCCCTGTCCCACGTCTTTTTAACCCACTAGATCAAGTACATTTCGAGTTGGTCACCGCGAACTCCGCCACACTGGAGGAACTCGTCCGCGTAACATACACTGGAACTTTTTTTAGAGGAGAACATGTTGGTGAAGATAATTCCTATGATGATTCGTACCTTCCAGATGCCATCCTCTCGGGGCGTAACAGTGCAGTTCGCCGCCTCTGCATTCCGGCATCCTACCTCGACTACAGGCACTCCATGGTCGACGACCGGCTTCGATCCCCAAGACTGAACAATCTCCAGGTGCTCAAGTTTTACTACATGTTCCCACCATGCTTGAGACAACATGACATAGGGCCATTCTCGTGCCCTTCGCTCATGCCATCACCACCAGCATTAAACCCTCAGATTTCCTCCTCTCTCCAAACCATCGCCTTTGCTCTTTGCAAGTTACCAGACAATTATGTACGGGTGCTTAAACTACCACTGCTCAGGAGACTCTCGCTAGTAGATGTTGATGTATCAGACATCTCATTACAAACCATCATAAGCTCTACTTCTCCTACACTTGAGTCTCTGATGCTTGTTTGGACAGTCAAGCACCATTCCATCAGAATAAACTCACCTAACCTTATAAGCATCGGCATTTCTGGTTACTATGGGAAAATTGTTATGGAAGATGCCTCGTCACTTCAACGGTTGCTTTGTGATGGTGATTGCAAAAAGTTGCGGATAGTTATCACCTCTGCACCTAAACTGCAGGTCATGGGCAAATTATCTAATATTTCTTTGAATCCGGCATCACAAATGACCGTATAATTATTCAGGTACTGACTTTCAACAATACTTTCACCTCCATTCATTGGTACGAACAAGTTCCATGCAATTCAACCTTTACTCTACTAATATTATGTTTTATTCTACATGAAGTGTTTGCCGACAGTGAGCACATCCACAGCGGTTCATTCTATCAAGACGTTGTCTATCAGCATGGATTATGACCTGCACGCAGTCTTTTCCTTGGTGGAACACTTCCGAAGCTTGGAAAACTTGTATATCGAGGTGATGCTTCTCACACAAATTGTAAAACACATACCATGCATGGTGCAGAACTCCATTCAACAAAAGGAAAATGTCACATACTTTTGTATGTAATGGACAAAGGTGTATATAGTCATGGACCAGTATTAGGACAAAACTAAAAAGAAAGCTTTTATTACATTAGAGGTTATAGACTTATTCCTTCACTTGCTCTCCCAGCAGAATCACTCTTTATCGAGCTTAACCATTTCAAATATTCATGTTTATTCAGGAAATAGCCTCTAATGAAGAAAGTCTTGCGAATGACTGTTCTTCCAAGCACCATCATGACGTTCGTTTGAAGTCACTGACGCTGGAAAGCTATGTTCAATGCGACAAAAGCATTCGATTTGCAACATTCTTTGTTCTCAACGCAGCACAGCTACAGACTATGAGGATCAAGTTTCTTCTTCAGGAACACTTCACAG